>NC_142928.1:130717486-130749986 GCF_046866305.1 Octopus bimaculoides
GTTTTTTTAAAACTGACTGTCGCAGCGATGTGAAAATATGGCTACAATTCGTTAATTTCAAATTAAATTTACCAAAGACGTGGGTCTTCCCATAGCGCTTTTCAACTCTCTTAAGCCCCCACCCCGTGTCCCTTTGCTCCAAAACACCACCCATCGAGCTCCAAATGGCCCGGGTGGGGGCATATGGCCCCCGTTGAGAACATTTGGTGTAGATTACAATCATATCGGAATTTATTGTAAAAAAAAAAGTCTCGTGGGTGCGCACACACATACTGACAAATAATTGTTTTAAAATGTCAAGTTCCATTTTGTAGATATATTTGTAAAGTGTCTTCGTGTGTACGCTGCGTGCCCATCTTTTCTTTTTCTTTTTACATTAAATTACGATATAAACGTAATTCTGCATTATCCGAAAGGTATTTGTAGAAATTTTCATTAAAAAACATCCATTTTTCTGCAAGTAGTGAGGAAACAAAGTCGGAGTGCACACATATGTAGTTATGTCACACACGCACACACAATATATATATATATATATATATATATATATCGTTGTAGAAAACATAAATCCGAAAGAAGTACATTCTAAGATGTAGAGCAATGCATATTAAAAATGGGGAAGGTCAGTTTATGAGATTACCTTAGGGCTTCCGTCCATAAAGGGTTTGGGTTTATGGACGGGAAACCTAAGGTAATCTTATAAACCGGCCTTTCCCATTTTTAATATATATATATATATATATATATATATATATATATATATATATATATATATATGAATGTATTTAGTGTATGTGTGTGCGCGCGTTTACGTATGTTAGGAGATATGTTTATATGTACGTACGTGTGCGTGCGTCCACGTGTTTACAGCCTTTTAATAAATAGTTATGAATGTAACTGTTAAAAAAGATAAAAGTTCTAGTTTACCACTTTTACAATGTTCTCGAAATTCAAAATTTAAACTTTAGAAAAGAACAATAAAGTCAATTCATGTTATGAATAACTTCAATAATCTAGTTGTAAAATAAAATGAAAACAACCAAAGGAAGTTCATACTTCAGTTCTGAGTATTAATATTGGTTTCAAATTTTGGCACAAGGCCAGCAGTTTCGGGGAAGGGGCTAAGTCGGTTACATCGACTCCAGTGCTTGACTGGTACTTATTTCATCGACCGCGAAAGGATGAAAGGCAAAGTCGACCTCGGCGGAATTCGAACTCAAAACGTACAGACGAACGAAATGCCTCTAAGCTTTTTGTCCAGTTTGCTAATCTGAGTATTAATATTCTCAGAATATTTGATATGAGGCATATTTTATGATTGATCTCAGATTGGTTCCGATGGATTTCTTTAAAAAATTCATTTTGGTTTTCGCTGTATTGGGATAAAAATGCAAACTATTCTTTCTTTCTCTGACTTTATGTGTGTAATTTCATTAATGCACTAAGTAATGACTAAGTTGACATTCAACTTTACATAAAATGTATAAACTGATAATGTATTTAACAACTAATTTTTAGCTATCATAGCCAATATGCAGATTTTGGGGCGGAGGTAAAGAATACGTACACCACCCGTTTTCAGCGTAACAAAAATCCTAACCCTAATCACCGGGTGTACGTATTCTTTACTTTCGCCGATTTTTGTTTGAGTGAAAACATTAGTTCACATAACTTTTTATTACAGTGTGATTTGTGCGAAAGTAAGTTTGTCGGCCTCATTAATTTTAGAGGGCTTGCCCTGCAAATTAAAGGTGTCTAAGAATCTACATAGTTGTTCATATCGGTATTGACATCTAATACTTTTTGTGTTAGACCATCCCAATAACACTAGAAGAGAAAAGGGAAATTGAAAATGCTATCACTACGATTTTTCTCTTATAAGCAATAATTTGTTTGGTCATCGAACCTTTAGTTAAAGTGATATTTTCAGGAGTAGGCCGATTCAAGTGAAGGCAAATGATTACAGTTCTACAGATATACATAGCTGTCATATCGATTATATTGAGATCTAGTAATACATTTTAAAATGTTGATTCAACAGCAAATTGGCACAAAGCCACCTTTTTGTAGTTAAGGGGTACAATTGATTAAAATGACCTTAGTACAAACCCAGAGATGAAAATAAAGTCCTTTAAAATTACCTTTATCAAACCCAGAGATGAAAATAAAGTCAACCTCACCAGGATTTTAATCCCAAATGTCAAAGGACTAAAACGAAATAGTTATTTCAGCTTTCCCATTTGAGCTATTTATCCTTTTATATTATATCTAACCATAAAATTGAGGAAAATTTGCATAAACGCAGACACAACCGACTGGTTAAGAAGTTTTTTTCACAATCAGGAAGTACCAGGTTCGATCCCATTGAAGCATCTTGAGCAAGTGATCGACGCAAATATTAAGTTCTGGTCGGTAGAAGCCTTAAAGCCTGCCAGATGGAATAAAGTCAACTGAAGAGTCAGTCATTTACACTGTGCCGCGTTGATTCTTCAAGAAAAATATGCTAAGGGTACAATTGCCAATGGAAAACTCGCCCATTCATATGCCAATTTAACAATTAGTTCAGTTCATCGGTCAACTGAAATACACATCTCTAAACAGAGATCCATCCACTTCACCTTTATTTTTATTTTTTAAATTTTACTAATGTACAAATCAATAAATGGACCTCGCGTCAGTCCCAACGAATATGGTTTCTAGTTGTTCCATTAACGGAACCTATTATATTATATGTATATAGGTAGCTATATATCATACGTCCTTAACGTAATGTTGAGGCAAACTCAGCGCGACAGCTCGTTAAGGTTGTGCCTTCGAATTACTGGTACACACACACATGTTCCTTCTCTAAGTTCTTGCTAACTTCAAATCAATGTTTTTTTAAAATACCCAATTGTTGTCCATGCCCTCATTTTATCATTTCAATTGGTAAAAGCAAAAAGACGCTGACATGACATGAAATACAACCAAATTTTTGAAATGTATGTGTGTATAAATATTCACATACAATATTGTCAGTTTATTCTCGTGTATGTGTGTCCACACAGAGTGTATGCGTACATTTATTTCAAGAAATTAAATTGCAGAGAAATGCAAATAATGAATACAATGATTTTCATTAGATTTACACAAAACCCACCCAAAAATATGAAAGTTCCAACTTTTATTATGAATTAGAATTGAATTGCAACCTGTTTTAATTTGTTGTAGATCGATACATTTAAATGGTTAATAGTTTATATATATAAATTATTAAACATTTAAAAGTATCGATCTTTAATTTCAATAAATTATCACCAAGACAATTGCTGTTACCTTTATCTTTATAAGCATTTTTTTTTCTATCAAAGAAGACTGAAATCTTTAGACCAATTTAGGTCAGAACAGCTTCTGAACAATGGAAACAAGTAATTACAAAATGTAACAAAATCAAGTTAATCGGTTTGCTAGAAATAACAGCCAAATTTATCTCAAATCACACTGTTTTACGAAAAAAAAGGAGGATATATTGGATAATGTGGTCCTGCATACCCTAAGACTAAAAAAAAAATGTGGGATAGCCTTGGCCGGAACGCCTTTGAGCATAAATCTGCTCCAGCAGGGCTGACCTGGGGCTAAACAACGACAAAAAGCCTAACTTGGTGCAATTGAGTAATTCAGAGAGACGTTTTCATTGGACGCTTGGCAATTGATCCAGCGTTCCCAACTAGTTTGTTTGAAACCGTTCAACAGTCATCGGCTTTTTTGATTGGTTAGTTGTGATTAGTCAGTTTTGTAATCAGACGACCGTTGTCCAACTCTGCTGTCCACAGATTACGCCATCTCTTGTTTTGACTTTTCACCCACACGGTTACCAACTTATTGGTTGTTTTTGTGGCGCGATATTTCCTTTCCCCCCAAATCTGAACTTTTCTCCTCTCTTCGTTGCACGCACGTGTCACCATCATGGTAAGCGGTTTGCTCTTTTTTTCCCCCATTTATTGAACCTTATTACCTCTGATTGAAACCCTTCATTTTTAAAAGATTTGTTTGTTTTCATTTCTTGTCTCGTTTTTTGAAAGAATATAATTTTCATTGAATCGGAACCGTCAAATATTTTAAGAACTACGTCCTCCAGTTCTATTGACTTGACAATGGTCAACAAGAAACATTTAAAATAAAGCAATTTTAGACTAAATAAATATAATATATTCAAAAGTGTATTGTAAAATGAAGATTTTATGTTAAAAAGTATTTAGATATTCAAAAGAATCTTCACGAATATATTCGATTTGTGATCACATTCAATAAGTTGAGTGAGCAATGACAGAGCTTCAAAATTTAAACTCTGACACCAAGGAAGTAAACTTATTGGGATGCTTGGTTATTTAGTAATATTAATTATGGACCCAGTTCTTAAATGAATTTATCTAAATTATTGAAGAAACGATTTTCTCTATGAATTAAGACTTGTATAAGCGTTATTTTCTATTTTAATTCCACGAGCTACTTGATTTGGATGTTTTCTTAACTCTTAAGACTAGTCAACTGTTTTGTGTAAATCCTAATTATTTCGATACAAAATATATCAATGAATCAAAATTTGCTTAGAAATTTTATCGGAAGCAATTGTACTGATAATAATATTGGTTTCGAATTTTAGCACAAGGCCAGCAATTTCGAAAGCTGGGGTAAGGTCGGTTACACCAACCCTAGTCTTCAACTAGTACTTATTTTATCGACTCCGAAAGAATGAAAAACAAAGTAAATCGGAATTTGAACTCAGAACGTGATGACGGACGAAATGTCGCTAAGCATTTTGTCCAGCGTGCTGACGATTCTACTAGCTCGCTGCCTTTATACTGATAATATTACAAATATTACTGATAAAAAAACAAACGTCTATTCCCGCCTTTTGTTCCTGTGGATTAATTCAATCATATTTAGATGTTTCTTGCCTTCAAATCTTCCAACGAAGTCACTTGATCTTTTAAATGCGCTTTTCTCAAGGACATTATGTAACTGAGAATGTTCTATCTTAGTGAACTCCCGCCACAAACAAGATATTTCTATGGCGGTCTAGCAGGCTAGCCGGTATTATGAATGAAAGTATATTAATGAAACCAGATACTCATTCTAGGAATCAATTCAAATAGCAAAGGAGCCAAATACCTAACTATACTGTGGGAAATAGTCTGTTTTCATAATTTCAATTGAGTCAAATGTTAATCATCGCACTATGCAGTTTAGGATTTAGCAGGTATTTGAACAATCTGAAATGTGAAGTTTAAAAGAACTGAAATCGAATCTGTCAAGGGAACATATTTTTACTTGTAATTCAGTTTAATTAATTGGTGTATTAAATGAAAATATTTCTGCAACTTACTGGATGTGGCAGAAATTTTGCTACATGAAAAATGTAGGAAAATTTTGACATTGATAATTGATGTCACTTTTTGGTCACTCACGTGCATTGAATCGCTCCTAGTTGCTGGACATCTTCATGCAATACATAAATCAGTTAGGGGTTCACCTTCCTTACACAATTCATTTGGCTTATGTGATTAATTGTAATGGCTTTTCCAAAAAGTGGTTGGCGGGGGTAAAGGATACGCACACCACCCGTTTTCGGCGTAACCCTTACATTAACCGCCGAAAACGGGTGGTGTGCGTATTCTTTTTCCTTCGCCAAATGGTTTTGCTTAGAATCGTCTAAACTTTCTAGAACGATAAATAGAAAACATTTTCTGGGTGAAACACTTTCTAATTAAAGATAGTGCCCCCAATGAAAGGAAGTATGGTTATGTGGTCGGGATATTCGAGAGTCTAACTGGTGTGTTTTTTTCAGACATCAAGATACTACCAGTAAAGTATATGAGATCAAAAGTCAGATTTCTATACCTACCAATACAAATTGGTGATCTGTGAGAGAATTTCTTGGACCTAAGAAATTGTTCATGCACAAAAAATAGGCTATGCGCGCCAAAAATTGGAAAAAAAGGAAGCAAATAATGAAAGTTGTTTTACATATATTTCATAGGAGCTTTATTGCGAAATAATTTAAACCTGTACAGTTTTCTTTGCTTTCATCGCAGTTTTAGTTTTAAATTATTTTTCACTTCATTTATTATGTAACAAATATAGCTACAGAAATCGTACATTTAAATTTAGGGAACGATTAAGATAGGTGTTATATATTTATTCAAATTTTACAGAAAAATTCAAATGTTTTCGTTTGAGATAAACCGCTCTATCAAAAGAAACTATTTCGACAATATCTGTAAAAAAAAGTTTTTCAGCTGAATCGCTTGTTTGTATTTTTTGTGTATTTATGTGTTTAGTGTATGTATAACACGCAAATATACATACACAAAAAGTACAAGCGATTTAGGTTAAAAAAAAAAAAAAAAAATTAACGGTATATTGTTTACGGAAATTGTCAAACAGTTTCTCTTTTGATAGACTTTATCCGAAAGATCGCCATAATTATTACGTATTAGATTATATATTTCAAGAAAATCATCTTAAGGTTTTAAGCGTCAGATGTCATTTCTGCCTCTATATCTTACGTGTTTATATTTCTCTATGTATCTTACTCATCTGTTGTACGTGTTAAAAATAAAGTCAAATAAGGCAAGAGGGATCGTTAGGACCAACGCTGACCGTTAGATATTCTGGACGCTGGTAAAGTGTCAAAGAAGCAATGTCAACAAACATCAAACAATAACTAACGAGTGAATGGATGCATACGTAAACATTACCTTGTTACCAGCGTTGTGTTGTATTGAAACCATATATGGATAGAACAACTATTCCAATCATGGCGGTAGACTGGGTAGATGAAATCATCCCACTCAAGAAGACCATGAATTAGTGAAAACAAAGTGATGTTTCAGTCATATGAAGTGAGTTTTTTTTTTTATTGTTTTTAATTGCTTAAACATTTTTTACACTTATAGCGTGAATGCATCAGTGTTCATGTGGGCCAGGCAGGTGTACAGATGGGTAATGCCTGCTGGGAACTGTACTGCTTAGAACATGGTATCCAACCCGACGGACAGATGCCATCTGACAAGAGTATTGGTGGCGGAGATGATTCGTTCAATACGTTCTTCAGTGAAACGGGAGCTGGAAAGCATGTCCCCAGGGCCGTGCTTGTAGATCTTGAACCTACTGTAGTTGGTAAGTACAGTCCATTACCTCCTATTAGGCGGATGATGGACAAGTTCACTTAGAATAAGGACAGGATTTAAGTTGCTGAGGTAGTTGTTTTCATTAAATGTTATAGAATATAGAGCTCATGCACGTCCCAACAACTTCACTATGGAATCAAACTGAAATGATAAAAGGCAAAATCTACTCAAGCTTTGCCGTAACAGGTAAAGGTACCAATCCAGGTTTCTGAAGTTTTTAGGTATTTCATATTTATGAACTGTAGTAGCTTTATTGGCTTCAGGGTTTCAACAGGCTAATTACGGATCCATTGAATTTAAAACGGCAAGTGTTACAAGCGGTTGTTTATATAATCTTTAAAGAATATATCACAAGATTTTGAAGGCACCAACTTAAATCAAAACATTTACATGCATACATACACATATAAGAAGCTTCTGTAGATTTCATTACCCAAATTCCACTCAGAGTAGGAGTCAATCTAAGGATATAAAAAAAAAAACACTTGCGCAATTTGTTGTGAGAATGCAATCAAGGAATTCACCAAAAACTTATTGTAATATCGTAATAATGGTGATTATGATTCTTTCTGATCAGGAACATGATTAAGACATTCATTAAATCTGATAACCTCAACTAGAGAGAGAAAAGAAAAGCAAAGCTGATTATAGAGGGGATTTGAATAAGAACGTAGGATAGGACAAAGCTACTTCTGTGGTGCATTTAACTTGGTGTCATAATTATGATGTATTTCTCTTTTACCTTGCACTAGCACATTAACCATAACTTGGAAGCTTTTGTTTCATTTTTTTGCTGATAGAAATGTTTTTATTCCACACTATTTAAATGAAAGAGCTTTTTTCCATTGTCAACATTTGCTTTTCCTTCTCAACGAAGTATGAGTCCAATGAGGTGTTTCACAATTTCCTCATCCTATGGATTTTGTAGGGATATGAGCACACAAATTGTCAACTGAGAGTCAAGTATCATTTACTGGCAACTTTATTACTTACATCTGCTTTGAAATGATCCTTATTATTTATTTTGTTTTTCTCTTTAGAAGAAGTTTTTATGACTAACTTATCAATTTTTCTTTTTCAGATGAAGTTCGTACTGGTACATACAGACAATTGTTTCATCCAGAGCAGCTTATTACCGGCAAAGAAGATGCTGCCAATAATTATGCCAGAGGCCATTATACAATTGGGAAAGAAATTGTGGACTTGGTTTTGGATAGAATTCGTAAGCTAGCTGATCAATGTAGTGGTCTTCAAGGTTTTCTAATCTTCCACAGTTTCGGGGGTGGTACTGGTAGTGGTTTCACCTCACTTCTGATGGAACGACTAAGTGTAGACTATGGTAAGAAGTCAAAACTAGAGTTTTCCATCTATCCTGCTCCGCAGATTGCGACTGCTGTTGTTGAACCTTACAATTCTATCCTTACTACTCACACAACGTTGGAACACTCTGACTGCGCTTTTATGGTGGATAATGAAGCCATATATGACATATGTCGACGTAATTTAGATATTGAACGTCCCACTTACACCAACCTGAATAGATTAGTTGCTCAGGTTGTCAGTTCTATCACAGCATCTCTACGTTTTGACGGGGCTTTAAATGTTGATCTGACTGAATTCCAAACTAATTTAGTGCCATATCCAAGAATTCACTTTCCCCTAGTTACATATTCCCCTATCATATCAGCTGAGAAAGCCTATCATGAACAACTGACAGTTGCAGAGATCACTACAGCTTGTTTTGAACCGTCTAACCAAATGGTAAAATGTGATCCTCGTCATGGTAAATATATGGCTTGCTGCATGCTCTACCGTGGAGATGCTGTGCCTAAAGATGTGAATGCAGCCATAGCTACAATCAAAACCAAAAGGACTATTAGGTTTGTTGACTGGTGTCCAACAGGATTTAAAGTTGGCATTAATTACCAGCCCCCAACTGTTGTTCCTGGAGGTGATTTGGCTAAAGTTCATAGAGCTGTGTGCATGTTAAGTAATACAACAGCTATTGCTGAGGCCTGGGCACGGCTTGACCATAAGTTTGATCTCATGTACGCTAAGAGAGCTTTTGTTCATTGGTATGTAGGTGAAGGTATGGAAGAAGGTGAATTTTCAGAAGCTAGAGAAGATCTTGCAGCTTTGGAAAAAGATTATGAAGAGGTTGGAGTTGACTCAGGAGACATGGGAGGTGAAGAAGGAGAAGAGGAAGAAGAGTTCTAAAAGCAGAAATGTTGAATGTTAAAAGTATTTCTTACATATCCCCCATACTTTGAGTTTATGGATTGAAAATTTTATTAAAATATTTTCCAACTTGTTCAGCTTAAGCCTTGATTGTTGCTACTTTCTATTTCAGTGAAAATGTTTGCTGAATTTGGTGTATTTTAAAATAATTCTGAAACAAAAATCATAATCTTTGAAATTTTAACTGTTGCATGACAGATTATTACGGGAAGATTTTAAAATTAGAAAATTACATTTCTGAAAGATTTTTAAAGACTGCAAAGAATATTTTAAATTTTTATTTTCTTAACAGAAATTCAATTTTTAAAAAAATCATGTATTTTATTTTTGAACTGTATTAATTGTTCCATTCAGTTGAAAAATATTAGTACCTCTGACTTGCAAAAAAAAAAAAAAAAAAAAAAAAAAACTATCTTTCTCCTCCTTGAAACTAAAAAAAGTATTTGGTTGTATTGCATATTCTTATTCCTATTTTGTGTCCCAACTATGTTTGGTTGTATTACTTTGATAAAATAAAAATCGATTTTAACATACTGCTACATAATATTAACACTATGCGTAAATATTTCGTCATTTTGCTAAAGAGGGACTGGTGTAGCAATATATGTGATGACCATTATCTTAACATTGCCACAAGCTCTGATAATTTGGCTTGCTAGAATATAGCGGCCAAATCTCCCTGTATTGTCTTAAACAAAAATGACACATTAGATAATGAAGTCCTAAGTACTGTGCTGTCTTTTTTACAGTTAAACATTGCACCCCTTGAGCTTCTTCAGGAATGCAGTGTTAGTACAAAACTCTTCAAACTCACTTTCTACATGATCATATCCTGCTACCAAGAAAGGCAAACTCTACCAACAATTTTCCTATTGCATTTATTTCCAATATTTCATAGCTAATGGTAACACCCATTAACAATCCTTCGAATTTTTCTCTTTAATGACCATTTGTAAGGTTTTTGAAAAGCTAGATCTACTGGAGGTGTACATTATATTGCCTATAACTATCATCTCATGAAATTTGGTAAAAACAATGTTGCCTTCAGCATAAAAGCTTTTGAGTCTGCCAAGCAAATTTTTCAAAACTATCCTTCTATTGGACTCCATTTCTTGTATTGGTAGCATCCTATTAGATTGCGCTATTGTATATATGTTGGTAAATACGACCAATACTATTGTGTGCAGGACTTGGTTTTGTCTTCCTTATCTTCTGCACATCAATAATCTATCTACTGTCATGTTCAAAAATGCCCATTCCTTTACATATGTTATTCTCTTCATTTTCCTTATCCACATCTGCAATAATTACATGAACAGAGACCTCAATAAGACCTATGCTAATCTTGTCTCTTTCGATAAAAAAGCTCTATATTAAAAAGATTGCACCACACCAACCTTGAACATGAACAGTACACAATTACAGTCTTTGAAGTTTGCAAATGTTAGGCATCATTATCTCTAAGGATCTTGTGAAATTCTTAGCATAACTAAGACCACGTGCCAAAGATCAGTTTGTCTATTCACAGGGTCAAACATATTTCAGTCTCCAGATCCACTATAGTATATTGCTTGTATATAGAATTATGCTATCACTGCACACACATCCTAGACTTTACCAGTGAAAGGCCACTTAACTGGTTGGCATAAATTCATAAACATTCTCTAGCCCACTGACATGGTTGCTCCTTTCTGATTTTTCTACCTCTTCAACACTGGTTGGACTTGTGGTCCCTCCACTCAGGCACTCCTAAATCCCTTCTCTCTTCACTCCTCTTATGTTCAAGCTCTGCACTAATCACTACACTCAGACTCTGTCAATCCCCTTAAAAGCTTTCTTTGTTCATATCTTTCTTAGCTGTACCAATTTGCAACAAATTAAGTTGAACACTGATCTCAGAAGGGCTTTGCAAAGACTAAGCACTGCCCCTTCCAGGTCTAGCATGTACAGAAAAAAAAAAAACTTTGGTCAAATACTAAATTACAAGATTTTGAGTATTTTATTCTAACTCAAAGACTAATTAATCAGGTTTGCTGAATAAGATTTTCATAAAAAGATTTGAATTGGGCACTTGTTTAGCTCATTGTGACCAAATGCTTAAGAAGGACTGTTTTAGTGTTTTAATTTTAAAAAATTAGTTCCATGATTTTCAGATATAACTGCATAAATCACTTGCTGCATTTCCTAGCTACAATTAAAGTGTTGGTTAAAATAATCATGGCACTTAATTGGAAAGAATGGTCAAACCAATAGTCAGCCTTTTATTTGTCTTAGTTGATCCCAAAGCTCAAGATAGTTAACTAGTAACAATTACATAGATGCTGAAATTATAGGCCCAAATATAATCCATGAGTGATATCCCATTGGACACTCTTAGGCCAAAATCTCATCAAATCATAGTGCAGTTATAATTTAAGGCTCACATGTAGCTGTGATGTAATTTTCTCCAAGAATATTTTATAATTATTGACATTCATTTTACAAACTTCAAAATATCTTTATTCTGTGTCTTTCTTCTCTGTTGTAACATTGTGGTAGGCTTATTTTCCTAGCATTTAGTGAAGGGTTTCAATTAACATTGCATTGAAGTTTCATAGGTAAAAGATAAATTAGTTTGAACTTAACTGATTTCTGGAGAGCAAGATCTAGTTCTGGTAAAAAATCCTTTAGCTCTATTACCTTAATTACTGGGTTACTCTCAAAGAATATAACAAGTTTCTTCCAAAATAGTGAAGAAATTATAAACAGTACTTTTCCCCTCCACAAAAAATATCCTGAAATATCAGCTTAAATCTTAAAATCTCTAGGTACATTGTAGTAGTAAAAAAAAAAAAAAGCTGGAAGAAGCCTACTTCTTGATTCAACTCTTCATTAAGCCATTATTTGCACTTGAACATTCCTAATCACTACTTGCATTAGCACCAATTTCATGCTCTTTTCTCAAGTGTCTTCTGAGAAAAGGGCAGACAGACAGACAAGATGTTTACAGGTACTGTGCATCTTTCCAAACCATTTTGAGTATAATCACAAAATTTGCATGCGACTCTTTTCTAACTTGTCTACATATTTAACATCCGTCTTGCATAGTTTTCTTCTCAAGGTCTTGGTACAATGTCACTGCATGGTATTTTGGGCAAATGGCATTTTCTATAACCTTATGTCAAATTAGATGCATGGAAACAGTATATCAAGTGGATTGTATATACAATTCAAAAAGATACAGGCTTGTAATGTTGATTTGACTAGTGAATTCTGTTCAAGATTGCTTAACCACTTACATTGAATCAGGAGCAGGTATATTTTGTGGAGCTAAATTAAAATCATTTAAAACTGCTCAATATGTTTAACACAAACTAGTGGCATCATTTCCTGAAACTTCATGTTTTAATGTTTCATCAAAGTAAGGTGGTGAGCTGGAAGAATCATTACTGCACCAGGGGAAAATGCTGAGCAGCATTTTGCTTGTTCTTACACTATGATCAAATTCTGCCAAGGTCAACTAAGCCTTTCATCCTTTTGGGAGTCAATAAAATGAGTACCTGTTGAGCATAGGGGTTGATGTAATCAAAATTTATACCCTCCCCTAACATTGCTGGCCTGGTAGCAAAATTTGAAACCAATATTTCAGAGCAATATGCAGAATTTAAGTCATTCAATTAACAGCATTTGTATGAGATCATCTTCAGATTGCTGTTTTCCCCAATCACTTTAGGGGCACAGTACCACAGCCTTAATACTCTCAACTGCTTTAGAGGTGAGATAATTATTTACTATTGGAATCTTTGAACTTTGTCCTAGCACTGGCCAAAAGGCATCTTAACCAAGCTTCAGTCAAATCAAGAACTGCAGTATTTCTCCAAATTGTATTGATGTCATTATTGCCAAACACTTATTCCAAACAGTCTTGTTTGAGTTCATTAATGTAATCCCATAGTGAAGTATTTATCAAAATAAAACTAGTTTTATATGACAACGTTTGGAAGTAGAAACTGGATCATCAACATCATTGTTTAACGTCCGCTTTCCATGCTAACATGGGTTGGACGATTTGACGGGACTGGTGGACCAGGAGGTGACACCAGGCTCCAATCTGATTTGGCAGAGTTTCTACAGCTGGATGCCCTTCCTAACGCCAACCACTCTGAGAGTATAATGGATGTTCTAACTTTTTGGCCAGACAGTGTTCTTTATTTTGCATGATGGGTATGTTTCACCCTCAGCAAAGGAGTAACTGATCATTTCAACTTTTCTATCTTTTGGTTCAGTCATTAGGCAGTTGCTATACTGGGACATCACCTTGAAGAATTTTTAGTCAAATCAATTGACCGTAGTACTTTTTTTTTTAAAGCCTGGTACTTATTCCACTGGTTGCCAAGTTATGGGGACATAAACATGCCAACACTGGTTATGAAAGGGTGAGGGACAAACATACAAAAACACACACGATGGGATTCTTTCAGTTTCTGTCTACCAGAGGCTTTGGTTGGCCTGAGGCTATAATAGAAGACTTGCCCAAGGTGCCATGCAGTTGGACTGAACCTAGAATTGTGGTTGGGAAGCAAGCTTCTGACCACACAGCCATGTTGGCTTACATTTCCTATACTCAAATGAAAGAATATTGGAGAAGACTTTTCTGCAGTTGGATGCTCTTCCTGTTACTATTATTTTCAATCAAAGTTATAATAATGCAATCTATCAAACAACTTAGATATGCTTTTGTGGTGAACTTGAAGCAATTGACATTGTCAGCAAGAGCTTTGTTTGTATGGAATATCATGGGAGTGGACTTAGATTAATGCTAGAGATAATCACAAATACAATTTTAGTATTTGCTAAATGTTTCATTATGGAAACAAGATTTGAGTGATTCATATAGACAAAAAAGTCCAAAATTTATGATCATGGTATTGGTTACAGGAATCCTTGGAGTTGATGTTTTCAACAAATGGAGCTTGTGTCTACAGTCATGAAGAGGTTGGAAGAGATGATTTGTCTTGGCATGATATGAACATAAGGAACTCCTCAATCAAAAGAGAAGTCATCATAAAAACCAACCAGATTGATGGTTAAAGAAGAAATGAAAACACATTGAGAAAAATAAAAACAAAAGACAATCTGCGGTAAAAAAAATTTAAAACAATTTATTTATTGTTTTTTTTCTTAAATTTACTTTTCTCAAATTGCTGTTGGCATGTGATCTGGCTGAGGGCACTACTTGATAGGCCAGAAGAGCTGATCCATTTTAAAACTGCTTTCTTTATAGTTTTATCATCTGAGTTGGGTTTTTTATGGGTGGGAGATGCTTTCTAGTCAACAGGGAACTCCAGGCAAATTGTATGAGTAGAGGAACTTTGTGGGTGGGGCACAAGAGAGACCAGAAATTTGACTGAAAAGTGCAAGAGAACATAAGCTGCCAGCTTTGCTCCGCGCATGAAACACAAACGTGGAAATGAACAGAACAGAAAAAAGAGAAAAGCTTTTGTGGGGAGGGGGAATAAAAAGAGGAATAATAAGTGACTAGAAGATTGTAGGCCCTTACCACCAAAGTTAGTCAAATATTGAGAGTTTCTATGTTATTAAGGTAACAAGATGGAAGGCCTGGAGTAAAGGTCTGAAAGTTAATTCTGGTTATCATTCCTGTTTTTTGCCCACTGAAAGCAAGAACATTCTTAAGGTTAGTAAATATTGGTGGGGATAGTGGCATAACTTAGGGATTTTTCATATCTCGGGATGGAAATAAAAAAATAAAAATTACAGAAAGCTGGCAGTGTGGAGAATTTATAAAAGAAAAAAAAAGTTTTCTTTACAATTTGAGCAAACCCTAGATTTTGAAAAAGTGTCTTTGTTAAATAATTTAAAAAATAAAATCTATAATTTAGTTGATCAGTAAGGGTGCAAGTGGTACAGTTGTCAGCCTGGCATTAAACATCTGGTCTAAGTCACATTTCTAGTAAAGATAAATTTAACCAATTTTAATTAACATGAAGTGCATAAGAGTGACAGGAGATTGAGATAGATAGAAGAGAAATGAGACAGAAAGAGGAAGAGACCATAGAAGGAGAGAGAGAGATAGAATATCATAAGCTAGTGTGAGTAGGAAGTAGATCCAAAGCGAATCTTGAGAAAACTGCTGAAATTTTAAAGAGCCAGGGAAAAAGATAAGCCGTTGTTTACTTAGATAAGAGAAATGCATTGGTAGCAATGCAATGAAACCTGGTTTGATAAGCTGCAATAAATGCAGCTTCTAGGAAAAAAAAATTAATAAATAAAGGAGAGAAGAACAAAAATAAAACGGCTGCAATTGACTGCTTAAACAAAAAAACAAACAGAAAAACCTTCCAATATATAAAGCATATTTTTGTTTTAATCCTTCAGATGATTGTGAGGGACATTCCAGTCAAAGTTGGTGCCAGAGGATGAACGAGGTGGACCCCAAATGCGAGCCATTGGACTGAAAGGGTCATATGTACTGGTTGATGGCAGAGTCTCCTGTAGAAAAAAAAAATTGTTAGTAAATAAAAACAGAATTTAAAAGAATAGCTTCAGTATTAGGAAGCAATAATTAATTATTTGGAAAGGAGACTGATAATTTTAAACTTCATTAATGGAAATGAGCACACTTGGCACTCCGTCGAGGGTTCCAGTTGATCCAATCAATGGAACAGCCTGCTCGTGAAATTAATGTGCAAGTGGCTGAGCACTCCGCAGACACGTGTACCCTTAACGTAGTTCTCGGGGATATTCAGCGTGACACAGTGTGACAAGGCTGACCCTTTGAATTACAGGCACAACAGAAACAGGAAGTAAGAGTGAGAGAAAGTTGTGGTGAAAGAGTACAGCAGGGTTCGCCACCATCCCCTGCCGGAGCCTCGTGGAGCTTTAGGTGTTTTCGCTCAATAAACACTCACAACGCCCGGTCTGTGAATTGAAACCACGATCCTATGACCGCGAGTCCGCTGCCCTAACCACTGGGCCATTGCGCCTCCACATGAGCACACTAGCATTGTGCTATTCAACAGTCCAGTCCACTTAAGCAGAATTAGGATGGAATTTACTTCCGGTATATATAACTGCACTGGATTGATCAATCATGAAAAATCAATTGATCAGATTACACGGGTGTTACTTTCAATAACAAAACATAGTTATGTCTACAATATAATTGTGTTTTGTTATTGTTATTGTATAGTTAACAGATTTCTCTACAATTGTGGTCCTGATTCAGTGCTCCTCAGTACAATTTGATGATCTGCAAAATTAACCTATAGTAAATTTAAATGAACATTTTTTCAGCTGTATAAAAAAGAAAATGTGGATTTGTGGATAGATACAGACTGGCTGTATAGTAAGAAGTTTGCTTCCCCACCACATGGTTCTAGATTCAGTCCCACTGTGTGGCACCTGGGACAAATGTCTATTATAGCCCTGGGCCAACCAAAGCTTTGTGAGTAGATTTGTTAAACAGAAACTGAAAGAAGTGTGTGTGTGTGTGTCTTTACATCCTCATAACTTAGTGGTTTAGCAAGAGATTGATAGAATAAGTACCAGGGTCGATACTTTCAACATAAATTTCTTCAATGTGGTGCTCCAGCATAGTCACTGTCTAATGACTGAAACAAGATATATTACAGAGCAGGGTAGTCCAAACATGCCACATGCATATTTGAACTGGTAATAACATTATAAGATGCATCTTTTTCTTATTTCTGTTGTTAGACTGTACTCATATTTGGGTACAGCCTTGAATGATTCTTTTACTCAAACAAATTGGCCCCAGGACTAATTTTGTTTTTTTAAGCTTGGTGCTTATTCTAGTCAATTTTTGCTGAATCAAATTACAGGGATGTAAACAAACCAACACTAGTTGTCAAGAAGTGGTGAGAAACAAGCAAAAAGGTACACACACACACGTGTTTATGATGGGCTTCTTTCAGTTTCCATTTACCAAATCCACTCACAAGACTGTTCAGTCTGGGACTATAGTAGAAGACACTTATTTTGTACCATGTGGTTGGGGAAGCAAACTTATTACACGGCCACACCTGCACCTATGCATGTATGTACTGCAAAAGTAATTTTCTCTAATTTTCAAGTGTTAACTTATTTTAGATCATTAGCTTCAGTAATGAATTATGTAAGTTACAACTGATTAAAGTAGTTTAGACTATGCATGTGTACGATTTCTCTACACTGTATACTTATCTAGATTTGAAAAGGGTACAAAAAAGTATATTTAAAGTATTTTGCTAAATTGCTAAATGTTTAGTAAAGATTATTAATATATTAAATATATTACCCGTAGAAAGTTTTTATCCCTTTGTTTAATGTCTGCTTTCCATAGGTATAATGGTTTTTACATGTTTAAATAATAACAGATTAAAGGAGGCGGCTTGCTTTATTGTTAATAATGCATATATTGCTATAGTGAGGAGGATATTTGACCCTTTAGCATTTAAACTAGCCATACCTGGCAAAAATATTCTACCTGCTTTATGGTGAAACTGGCCAAATCTAGCCTCTCACACCAACCCAACAATATCATTCTAAATATAAATGATCCCATCAGCAAAATCTCAAAATTATAAGATAATGTATTATCAATTCAAAACAATGTGAATAAATAAACATGACACTCGACAGAGTAATCTGAACTCTAAAGGGTTAAACAAATTCAGGATATCCCAGTGAGTGGTAGGTGTCACCTTTATTAGACTATACATATTTATATCTTCATATGCATTTAGTTTTCTTAATGATTTATACCAAAGGGAAAAGGTTTAGTTAAACAACTCAATGGTTTCTGTAGATATATCGATATTTCTTATTCCTAACTACAATTATTTTGAATATTTGCTTGAGAAAATATATCCAGATCTTGTAGCTAACAGAAATGGAGATATGGTAGATGAGGTTAACCATTTAGATATGTTATGATAATGTAGTTTGAGAGGATAAGGTTGTTACTAGCATTTATAACAGCCTGATAACTTAAATTTTCCTACTGCAACCTTGCCCTAGCACTAAGTTAAGAGCAGGGCATAATGCGTTTTCCTGTTAGGTTATTAAATACAGAAGGATTATTAATGAGGTTAGTGTATTTTTGGAGAGAAAGAAAATGTTAATGATGCATACAGAAAAATCAAGGTTACATTAGGAAATTGACAGTTAAAATTTTTATCTGTTGCTTGGGCAGACACATAATCAGATCTTGAGAAAATTTGGAATAATTTCTAGTTTACAATTTAGTATTGATCTTTGGAATGATTAGTTTTAATCCAATTGAGAAAGCTCAGTTTCATCATCATCCTCATTTAGCATCCGTTTTCCATGCTGGCATGGTAAGATAGTACTGACACTGATCACGAGTACAATTGTTACCAGCACAGGCCAAACAAACTAGTTTAAGTTGTCAGCCTCCCACTTTATAAGTTTAAATCTAATCTAACATTAAAGAACTTTGTTAACACACAAAATTTGAATGTGTGTGTGTGTATAACTATATATATATAGTTATATATATATATATATATATAAAAACTTGAGGTATTTAACTAAGCTGCTCCCCAATCTCCAATATACTGTAAATTAAAAATATGCATTAGATATAGTCATGAAACATGAATAGAATACTTACAAAACTTGAAGTCTGTAAGTTGCCTGGAGTTGTCCACATGGTAGAGCTCAAAGGAGAATAATTCCAAGGAGTCTCAGGGACAGAATTTTGTTGCATCAAGAAGTTGGGCCAGTTTTCTATTAAATGAAAAAGATAATGCTGTTAGAACTGGAGGGGGACAAAAAAAAAAAAAAGGTCCTAAAATGAAAACTATTGTAACACTTACCACTTTTAACTTTATAATCTGATTCAGCCTGAGTGCAGGAGGTTGTCATTGCTGGTTGTAGCAGGTTGCAATTGTAAAAATTTGCTGTAGAGGAAAAACATTCTTCAAATCAAGAAGATACTAGTTGATATAGAGAGAGCAAGTACAAAATATATATCTTGACTTTTGAGAACATAATCAACATCATTTAAATTTCAACCATGATTGATTTCATAAAATTAATTATATGAGAAGGATTTAACCGGCCATCATCATTTAATGTCAATTTCTCGTGCTGGCATGGCTTGGACAGCTTGACAGGAACTGGTAAGGCCAGGGGCAGCACCAAGTTCCTTAGTCTATTTTGACTTGATTATGGTTGGATGTTCTTCCTAATGCCAACCACTCCATAGAAAATTTTATTTATCATTTTTTAGTTTTCTCTTGACTATAAAAGCTTCTGATCCAATTTCCATGACACAATGAGGATTTTAATGTAGAAGCTTAAATTATTTTCTACAGAATCATTCACTGCTGCAACTGAAACCATCTGTCTTATACAATTTGTATTATAATCAAATATAAAAGTGAGAAACCTTTATATGCAACATCAGTGTACTTCAAATTAAATATACACTATAGAGAAATTGAATTTCAAATAGCAATAGTTACTCTAATTAGTCAATAAATTAATGAGAGAAAATTTACAGAAGGGTAAGGATGAAGACAAAACTTTCAGAGACTTCATCCAGTCAGTCAATGTAGTAGCTCCAAACTGTGTGGAATTGGTGGTACAATGTACCAAGTTGTAGCTATCCATACATAACTTGATCAACAAGCTTATTTTTCATTAACTTCATTTCAATAAATATCTCCATCCCTTTCCATTTGTGACACCAGCACTAGAATTGTTCAACACACTGGACTTCCATTTGTGATAGGATGACAATATAGCCAAACTATGCTCTCTAGTTTAATATCACCATCACCAAGTGCTCAAGCATCTTTTAACCTATTGAATCATTTTCAGTGAACTTATAATTAAAATGACAGTGCCTCTGTTAATTTTGACAAGGAGCATTCAGTTATTAGACTAAGTGAACTATCTTAACGTGTAAGTGGCTGAGTATTCCACAGACATATACTCTCAGCATAATTCACAAGCCAAATCAGTGTAACAAGACCAAACTTCGGTACATTCTCTCCAACAGGTTTCTACAGTTTCCTTCAACCCAATTTCATTCACAAGGCTTGGATTGACCTGAGGCTATGGTTAAAAAAAACAACAACTTATACACAACAGTATAGTTGTAGTATGAAACTAGGTACTTACGAGCAGATGGAGACATCGAGTTATTGGACGAGAAAGAGTCCAAAGAAAACTGAGGAGCTGCTTGGTTCTCAGACCCTATTGAAGTGTCAATGAGGGAAGAAGAGATTTGGTTCTCCCGGATTGATGGAAGACTGAAACTGAAAAAAATAAATAAATAAAAATAAAAAAGGTTAAACTTTATTTTAGTCCTTTGACTGGATCACTGCCATGAAGGATTTTAGTTGAATAAATCGACCTGAGGACTCTTTTTTTAAAGCCTAGTACTTATTCTATTGTTCTCTTTTGCCAAACTGCTAAGTTACAGGGACATAAACATACCAACACTGGTTGTCAAGTGGTAGTGGGGGATAAATACAGACACACATACACATGACTGGCATCTTTCATTTTCTGTCTACCAAATCCACTCGCAAGGCTTTGGTCAGCCTGAGGATATAATAGATTCTTGCCCATGTACCACAGTGGAACTGAACCCTGAACCATGTGGTTGGGAAGCAAGCTTCTTACCACACAGCCATGCCTGCCCGTTTACAGTTTACAAAGGAAATCCCCAACATCTTCCTACAATGAGCATTAAGTTTGCCTTTTCTTATTGGTTTGATCTATAGGGAACCTACCAAACATTACCACCAACTCTCCCTATTTTCAGATAGTAGCTTTCCAAATTGAGATTGCACCACTAATAAAGTAATGGAGTATTTTGTAGAAAGAAGTTAGAATTTTTTAAAACTAAATAAAATAAGTGCAACTCGTAAGTTTAAAGAAAGTAAGCAACTAAGATATTGTATTCTGATGTCAGGAAAATTTAATCTAGCATTGTAAGCCATCAAATTACACACTGTTTTCTAATTCCAACAAATTCTAAACTCAATTTACGATGAAAGTAAACAAAGTTTGCTTTAGAAGCATTGAGATGTATTGAAAAGATGCAGAAATAATTTATACTCAAAAACATGATAATGCTAATACAATAGCATGAACAGGATAAACTATCCATATATTGCAGAAAAATTTGTTACTGGCCAGCCATGAGACTTGAACTCACATCCCTGTGATTATGTGTCAAGTGCTTTACCTTTAGGCTAAACTGCACAGTCACAAATTGTTCTGCAATTTTTGGATTTATAAATCTAGCTTTATAAGATGCTAACGTTAAATTCAACTTACAATGAAAGTAAACGAAACAAAGTTTACTTTAGAAGCGCTGAGATGTATTTGAAAGACACAGAAATAATTTATTCTCAAATGCAATATATGGATAGTTTATCTTGTTCATGCTATTGTATAAGCATTATCATGCATTTCAGAATAAATTATTTCTGTATCTTTCAATACATCTCAACACTTCTAAAGCAAACTTTGTTTTGTTTACTTTCATCGTAAGTTGAATTTAATGTTAGTGTCTTATAAAGCTAGATTTATAAATCCTAAGTTACTGGGCAGCTTAGCTTAAAGGTAAAGTACTTGACACGTAATCACAGGGATGTGGGACAGTTCTATATTTAAGAGATGAGGAATTATGTACATTATCTACATTTGACGGATATTTGTCCTTATCTTGTTTGTTGTTAACACGTTTCAGCTGATATACCATCAGGTGTCTTGGGGAAATTTTGAACCTGGGTTCTCGTTCCTAAGGTATTTTTTGAAGTTATTATTAATATTATTCAGGACCGAGCTCGATTCTAAGCAGTGACCTGAATAATAATAACAACGAAAAATACCTTAGGAATGAGAACTCGGGTTTGAAATTTCCCCAAGACACTTGAAGGCTGGAGAGTGTATCAGCCGAAACATTGTGTTAACAACAAACATGATGAGGACAAATATCTGTCAAATGTAATAATGTATAGGGATGTGAAATCAAGTCTCATGGCCGGCCAGTAACAAATTTTTCTGCAATATATAGATAGGTTATCCTGTTCATGCTATTGTATTAGCACAGTCATGCTTTTGAGAATAAATTATTTCTGTATCTTTCAATACATCTCAACGCTTCTAAAGCAAACTGTTTTCTTTCATAAGTTGAATTTAACGTTAGCTTCTTATAAAGCTAGATTTATAAATCCTAAAATTGCAGAACAATTTGTTGCTGGGCAGTTTAGCTTAAAGATAAAGCACTTGATGCATAATCACAGGGATGTGAGTTCGAGTCTCATGGCTGGCTGGTAATGACTTTTTCTGCAATATATGGATAGTTTATCCTGTTCATGCTATTGTATTAGCATTATGATGTGTTTGAGAATAAATTATTTCTGTATCTTCCAGTAAATTCTATTTTTTTATCCCTCTTAGCAGTAAGTAAGAGTAGTAAATGTTCAGTGCCTTACTTGGGGAACAGCATACTGTCAGTGTTGGTTATTATACTAATTGATAAATATTCATCTAAAAAGGTACAATTTTATTTCAACCTAGGTCAGATTGAGTATTTTATAACATTTGTTCTTCCATGCTAAGTGGGTTGGAAAGATCTGCAGTAAAGTGCATTACTATTTTACTTAATTCAGAGAATCTGATCCTAGTATGATTAGTCAGTGTTTAGTTTAACCCTTTAGCATTTAAACTGGCCCAAACATTCTACTGGTTTTCTGTTTAAACTGGCCAGATCCAGCCTCTCACACCTACTTTTCAATATTGTTCTAAATATAAACAATCACATCATCAAAATCTCAAAGCTAAAAGATAATGCAAGATTAATTGAAAACAATGTGAATCAATAAGCATTACATTTGACAGTAAATCTGAATGCCAGAGGGTTAAATAATTGTAGAGTAAAATTTTGGGTGGGTAGTAGTGAGCAACAAGAGATTTCTTCAAGATTGGAATACGAAAGTTATGAAGTAATAGTATATACAATGGAGCAGTAACTACTGAAACTCTCTTTGTATTGTTTCACTGACAGTGTTGCAGATGGGAGATATTAATATTGGCTGTTTTGTAACAATTGATTCAATTTGTAATTCAAAAAAATCTGAAAATTAAATGAGGTTGTAGTGCTTCTTGGCAAAAGTAATATTGTTGACACTGCATGAACCATTAAGTAGTATATTTTGTGTAAAGAAGACTTTCAATTCCATACAAATATCAATGTAGCCTGATATCATAGCACAGCCAACTTTTGCTGCTAATTGTTGATCATCTCTGTTCTATGAAGCACTTAGCTGTGCTCTATTTCACACACAGGAGAAAATAAAGCTTCACATAACATTAAAATAAGCAAAAGGCAAACTTGATGGTGGGTCATCATCATCATCAATTAATGTCCACTTGTCCATGTTTGCATGGGTTGGACAAAGTTTACCTAGCCAGATTTTCTACAGCTAGATGCCCTTTCTGTTGTTAACCCATACCTGTATAAGGCAATATTCCTTCATGGTGGGCTTATTTCAGTTCCCATTTACCAAATTCTCTTAAGGTTTTGGGGAGCCTGGAGCTATAGCATAGGACATGCCCACAATCCCACACTGTAGGACTGAACCTGAAAGCATGTGGTTGGGAAGCAAATTTCTTAACCACACAGCCATATCTGCAGTGAGTACAAAAATTTGTGATGGGTTTATTTTTCATACAGTTCATGGATTAAGGCCAAAGAATTCCTTTATGATGTGTGACTAATACTTTTAAGCACATCTGGCAAAGGATTAATAACTGTCAAGGAGTAAAATAACTGAGTTGAGAATGAAGGCCTTCTTAGAGAGGTGATTAGAGAAAAAAAATGAAGTAGGAAAACAGGCACAGCTTCTGCTGTGATGATATCTGAAATAAGACAACTTACTTGTTGTAGACAGATGGGCTTGCAGGAGTATTGGTATAGTTGGAGGGTTGGCTGCATCGAGTGGTAAAAGCACCTGGAAAATATTTACGATGTTAGAAAGGGCAAGAGAGAAATATTCCAGAATACATTTAAAAGTAATTTCTTTAAACTAATGCATTTAATTTTTCAAATAAAGTAAAAAAAAAAAAAGACTTATTTTTGCTGCTCTGTTGCAAAGTTTTGTGAATTATAAAAAAGTGTGTGTGTGTGTGTAATTTATTCTGTTTCAAATGATACAATATTTTTGAAGACGGATCTTTTTTAAAACGGGGGCCACATTTTTCATTAATGTTTTACGTAGTGTTTTTGGTACCGAAAGACTTTCAAACTTCGTATACTTATCTATTTTGTGTTATAGAACAGAAAAATATTTTTGTATTCAAATTTATTTCATGTAAAAAATTGTCTTATTTCGATAATTTCAACCAATCACTGACAAGTATTCAGTTGTTTACATTTACTCCTTTGGCTGATTAAGCCATAGCTTCGTTTTATTTGCTTTTTTCATTTTCTTTTTTTTCTTCTTCATTTTATTTGCTTTTTTCTTTTTAAATTTGCTGTTTTACTTTAACCCTAACCCTATCACCGATAGAATTGTTTCAGAATCGTTTGTTTATGTAGTCGGCACTTAATGTATATCGGCTGAATGGACGTCAGTGATTGGTTGAAATTACAGAAATACGACAACTTTAACATGGAATAACTTAAGGATTTCTTTTTTTTTTTAAGAAGACTAAGAGAAAAAGATGTTTTATATGACACATTCTACCAGTGTTCCAAGTTTCAAAGTGTTTCGTTAATGAAAAATGTGGCCCCCGTTTTAAGAAAGATCCTTGAAGACTTGCAGTGCACACATATTTTCAGTAAAGTAATATCTGTTGTGTCAATAAAAGATTCTCTACATTTTTGTTCAATCTATGAGATACAGCAGCCACACAGTCCTAAATTTCACACTCAGCCATTTAAAATAAAAAAAAAACCAGGATGGTTACATTAGTTTGTTCAGTTGGGGCTGTACTGAGAATAAACGAGTAATACCTGATAGTCCATGGTCTGCAAAAAGGTTGAATTCATTCCATTTATTTTCAACTGGACTAGCAGGAGAGCTGCAAGACTTGTTAGACTTCTGTACAGAAGCTGACGGTCCGATAAGCATGTGAGTGTTGTTAGTATTGTCAATGTTGTTGTTGTTGCTGACCACACTGCTGTAACTGCTTGACCGGCTACTAACAGAACTGCTGGCAGGAGAGCTTGGTAATGGAGATGATGAGATCTCTGTGGTGTTGGGATAAAAAGTAGGTGTGCTCAATGCAGTCTGAATTGGAGACGATGTATAGGAACGGTTGTGTTGAAGGGCAAAATTTTCTGTTTGACTTGCTAAATCACTGAGGTCTCCTAGAAGAAATAAAACAATGCAGTCAGTGATGAGAAGGGAAAATTAATATTTCAGGAGAAACATGGGATTACAAATTGACAGCAAAAAGGAACAGCTTCGAAGAGCATTCTTACCAATGGGTGCCACACGAGCTGGTGTGTCCCATGGATCTTTACATTTCCGCATATAATCATTCTCAGATCGGCTAGAAGCATTATCATCTGGAAAAGGAAAGATTGAGAAGATGAATTAGGAAAATATAAAAATTAAAACACGAGGAGCAAAAAATTAAGAAAATAAAAGGGGTAATAGAGAATAAGGCAAGTAACAGTTTACAAAGATATAAAATTAGCGAAGGTTGGGTAGACTTATTGCTTGTAATGCTGGCAAATAGTGGTTGTTGGTATTATAGTAAAAAGGTTTGGAATGGTGCATACCTTCAGAGCTTGTGGTGTACCCAAGCCTGGCTTTTCCTTTATTTTGTCTAGGCGCCTTTTTAGTTTTGTTGACCACTTCCACAGTGTATTCCTTTCTCTCAGGAGATTTCTTAGGTTCCAGATTATAAGGTAGAGCCAGTGTACTGAAATAAAAAGTAGTCAATATATTAGATAGGGAGTTATGCATCTACAATGTTTACTTAAAATCCCCAAATAGTCTAAGAAAAGAGGTTTGCCTAACAAAACCCATATTCTTCACTACATTACTTCTTTGGACACCTTAAGAGACAATGGATTTTTACCTTTTAAAAAGATTCCTGATCTTATCATGTGTCCAACGTGACGATTTAAATGAAGCTCTAATCAACTCATTTTTACTGACCAAACTATTTTGACACCCTTCTCTAAGACAATATTAACCCAACAAACTTTATCTTGTTCAGTAACAATCATGCTGCTTTGTCCTGTAGATTTAAATATATGCACAAACTCTCAAAAAATTTTACAGCATTTCTTGTACTCAAAATCAGTTAAAATTTTGGATATATGTGCCCTCCATAGGCAAGGGATAACATCTGTTCAGCCATCCTGCCAGGATACAGTTAAGTCAGGGGACTGCAACATTGTGGACTGTGAAGAGCTCAACTGAGCCAATGGTGCTTCTTACGTTGAAGCTGAGCAGAGGAATCCTAGAAAATCAATGATCAGGATCACAAACTGTCAAGGGAGTAACTGTAATGCAACCATAGGGGTGGCGTCCATGGTGGTAATCAACTAATGAAAGATTCACTTTGACTCAAGTCCCCAATTCAAATTCATAATGAAATTGGATGATGACAGAGTTATGGGAAGCTGCAAAAGCAGCAAAAAAAAAATTCTTACTTAGGTTTCCAGATATTTCCACCATAAGTATCTTTGGGGTTCACTTTTATTTTCTTGTGAGCTTTTGATCGTGTAGTCAACTCAAAATCATCATCAGCATAGACAATGTCTTCAATAATTGGAGAATGTTTCTCAACTGGTTTGGATTTCTTGGACTTGGATTTTGATACCTCCGAAAAATTGTTGGAATTATTACTTGCTTCCCTGGAACAATTCTAGAAAGGAATAAACAATATTAATTTTTAAAATAATCTTTAGTAGTAGGCACAAGGATTGAAATTTTAGGGAAGGTAGGCTAGTTGATTACATTAACTCCATTGCTCAACTGGTATTTATTTTATCAACCCCGAAAGGATAAAAGGCAGAGTTGGCCTTGGTAGCATTTGAATTCAGAATATAAAGCTGGATGAAATGCCAGTAAGCATTTTGTCCAATGTGTTAATGATTCTGCCAGCTCACCGCCTTAAATTTTAAAAACAACCTGCTAACAGTAGAGCATTCATCCATTTTTTTATAGCATAACTCAACTTATGTTGGATCATGCTGTAAATCCAAGACATTTGCATAAGTTACATAACAGATATATAGTTAACAATTTTATTAGGTGTTTAATATCCAGGAGATAATGTAGTAGCTTAGCATAATAAAATTGGACGGGAGACTCTAAAGCGAGAAGAAAAAAAAGTGTACAAAACCTTTTCTTCAAAATCACCCGTGGAAGATTCTGTTGTTGTAGATGATGTTTCATCTTTCTCATCTGTTACATCTTTCATTGTGGTAAATTGGGACTTCGTATTCTGTTCTTTGTTTTCTTGTTTATTTTTCTTCTTTCTGTTCTTTCCATTTTTACTTGTTTGGACTGCAGTAAAACAGGACATGAAATATTTGAATAAGAAAAAGGTAAGTGCATATAAGAAGGTGATGTTGTTGATTAAATCAAGTCCAGTTTATTACTGACAGCTTTATCAACCCAAGAGATAAGTTAACCGGTAATTCAAACAGAAAGCAACAACGCTCAATCTAAGTTTTCTCACAAAACAGCTGAAGTTGACTTATTTGCATTTTCACTCTACTCCATCATTCAGTTCTAATACATCATCATCATCATCATCATCGTTTAACGTCCGCTTTCCATGCTAGCATGGGTTGGACGATTTGACTGAGGACTGGTGAAACCGGATGGCAACACCAGGCTCCAATCTAATTTGGCAGAGTTTCTACGATTGAAAATACATAGTATTTCCAGTGTCAGGAAGCTAAACACCAAAACATTTGGCAATGTTCGGAGGACAGTAACTGAATAAGAATTATATAAACAACCTGTCCAATCCATGCCTGTATGATATGCAAACATAAATGAAGATGATGACTGTAATTAATTTTCATAGAAATCTAACTCTTAACTTGAAAGGATTTAAGAACAATCATCAGCTAACCTGTTTTAGATTACAAACTCATTGCAAAAGAAGTTTGTAATGAAACTTTGGAGAAATTCAGTCAAAAACAATGAAATCTTAAGACATTGGGATGAGAGTATTATTTGTAATGCTTTACAGACAATCACAAAGAATGCAAGCTATACTTGGTGGAGTGTAGTCAGAAGCATAAATAACAAAGCAAGTTTAAAAAAAACAAACATTTTAGTACTAAAAAGAATAAGACTTCTTTACCTTCTGCTTTGACAGGTGTTGGTTTGTCTTCTTCAATTACAGAGCAAGTGTTCCCACGTCGCTCTTCACTAGATATTCTCCCATTACTGTTTAGCTTTGTTTCAAATGAAGAAGAGTTGAAGTCTTTTGTATCATAATTTGATTTTCTAGATTGGTTTGTGTCAGTGTTAGAAACATTTTTTTTATCACTGAATTCTGTTGAGTTGAGATCATTGTTGCACCGTTTACCTGGGCGTGTCTTTTTTCTAACTACATTGTTCTGGCCACTGTTACTACGTTCATTGAAGTCTTCAGAAGAATTTGCTGAACAGTTTTTCACATCATATATGGCAGCTTTTAAATTGTTTGATAAATCTTTAGTATCTTTTTCATGAGAATTCACTTTTAAAATATTTGGCTTTCTCTTGTAACCAAATATTGAAAATATGGTAGGAAGCTTTTTAAATAAATAATTTGCTTTAAATGTCCACTGTTTGTCCCTCTTGTTATTTGTGTGGTCTGTGTGATTTGTTGAACTCTCAGGAAGCAAGCGTGAAGCACGACCCTCTGTAACTACAGAAGAGTTTTGTGGTAGCGTTTTAGAAACAGATGAAAGCCCAGAGATATTTTTCAGATCAAATGCTTTACCCTTCTCATATGGCTGTGTACCATTTAACACTTTGAGTTTTCGTCTGTAAGAGTCTGCCACACAAATGCGCTTTGCTTCAAGATAGGCTGTAATAAATACACACAGAGTGAGCACAACAATTATACAAATAAAGGCATAGTAGAGACCCATTTCCCAACTTGGGCGAGGTAGGGCAGCAGCGCATCTGGCTAGCATATAGGGAGGTACAGTAGCCTGCAAAGTAAAGTTCACTGGTGGCCCTAAACTTGTAGAGATTGTAAGAACACGACGAATACGAGACATGGTGAAGTCAGGAGTGAAACTGAAATAGAAAAAAATAACAAATTTAGTTAGGAAATTGATAATAGATTATATAAAATGATGCAACTTCACTGATTAAATACTTACGCAATATCTATTTTCTGACTACCATTAGGGAGCAGCTCAAAGCCAGCACAGTCTAACACTTTGAAACCATATCCTTCACAAGGTGAAGAATTTATGCTGAATCCATGTACATAAAATGGTAATTCTCCTGTGTTTCGCATTGTAAACATTCTTTTCACAGTAAAATGAGGCAATGAGTTTTTACCCTGCTTTTTTTCTATGGAAAAAAAAAAAAAAAAAAAAAGGAAAAAAATTAGTTTTTTAAAATTTATTTCAAAGTTTCACATCAAGTAAAACATGTTAAGCAAATAGATTATGATGAATTGTGTGAGTGAACTCTTCTTACAGCTAACTCATCTACCATGAAATAATAGTACCCCATTTAACAGGGTAATATATTACATCATGACCAACCTAGTATTAGATCTTCACCAGCAACTGTAATTCACCAGTCCAAAAAGAATACCATTTGTTTAACAATCTTTCAACGTTTGCATAGGTTAAGGGGAAGATTGTTTGAAAAGACTTTCTTTATGGCTGGATTATGTCTATTGTGATGGAGCGACAAACTACAGGGCAATCTTAATGCAGATATCACTCCTTTGAATAGATAGCTTTCAACAGTAATTCCATGAGGTAAACAGAAAATCAATGCTGGAGAGCAGTAAGCAGTAGCTGAGTTAACAGAAGCATGGTATTAGAAGGTGGAGACATAATACTTACTATCACAGTTCTTTAAATGTTTCTCTGTCATCTCAAAGAGTAGTGGTGTTCGAGAGCCAGCCTTTCTGTTACTGAATCTCATTTCTCCCTGACCACCCTGACCCTGTACCACAAGACTGTCTATTATTGTTAAGTTGTTTCTGAAACAAACAAGATCCAAGATGTTGCTGAGAATGGCAATAATAATTGAAGACTAATATTTTTCATTAAGAAGATAGGAGAAATGAAAAAAAAAAAAAACTCCTCAATGAAGCAAAGCATCTCTACCTTGCCAAAGTATAAACAAATTGCTAAGAAATTTATACTACATTGACACTTATTATCAATTGTTACAATGAGCCTAAAATTTATACAAGACACTTCAGCCGAACATGAACATTTAATTTGATTGGGCACAAAGACATTGACATAAAGGGAAGTATATATGTTGAATGAAAATGTCATTAAAAGCTAACTATTTCATTTATCTTGCCTCTGGTATAGGATTTAACTCAAAACTGAAATATACCAAAACTGAAATTTATACAAAGCACACAATAAAGCACCTATCTAATTATGTTTACTGTCTACACCTATAAAACTATAATTTGTAACTATATCAAAATGAAAATATATTTTTCTCAGTATCAAGAGTTAGTTGTAGGAAAATACTCTAACAAACCTTATAATGATTAGAGAAGTTCTAGATAGATCATCTTTAGGACGAAATCCTACTTGGAATTTTAACTTTGTTCCTGGGCTGAGGAGGGCTGTGATTGTTTCTTTGTGAGGTTTGATACCTAAAGTGTTTTCTATGTGTTTGCGGTATCGGTGGAGCTGGGAATTTGGCTGCAATTTAAAGGGTTAACATGTTACAAAAAGTTTCAAACACAGATATAGCAAAAACACAACGTTTCAATTAATATAATTTTCAGTTAGTAAACAGAACTTAATAATGCAGAAAATTTAACTTTCAGCTTAATATTTTTCAGAGAAAAATAGATTAAAATACAAACTGTAGAATAGGAGTGTTCAAGATCTGGCAAGATGAAAATATCTCTATCATCTGTTTCTATGTAATCTGAGAGATCGGATGCAAGTCTGTTAAAAGAAAACAATTCATCTTAATATGGAATGGTTACTTTTTGTCTATTTACAAGAGAACAAAACCAGCACCAGGACTATCAAGGCTGATCTGAAGGCTCAACAACATTAGTAGCATGCCAACAGTGACCTATCCCTTTTTCTTATCCAGTTTTAATTAATTCATTCATAACAACCATCATTACTGCATCAAGACTCACTGATTATCTGTTACTATCAACATAGTGTATAGCTAACTGGTTCCTATTTAGATTAGCTGTTAACATATTACCAAACCAACTGTGACACTGTAGATAAGAAACTGATAATTTCTAGTTTTCTTAGTTGCACTTAGTGAATTTTGGAACAGCAGTTTGATGTAGATAAAAAAAATTTTTTAACCTCAATTATCAATAGTAAGAATGTGATTCCTGATTGCTTGATATGCTGAAGATAACACTCTATATACCCATAGCTCACTTTCAGATTAAACCTATCAGTTCCACAATTAACATATGCACTAATAATTTACACATGATATCTTAGTTGCAGAACTAAGGGAACAGAAAACTTGCTCTGTTTCAATAACAAAACTTGATCTCACTATAAAATAGATAGGATTTCCTGTGTTGCCATGTCATTTGTAGAGTTATTACAAATAATAATTATACTGCAATGGGGCCTAAAAGAAACTTACCTCAATCAATTTAGTTCATAACAAAGACCATAATAAAGTGATTAGTACAGTGTCCCAAAAGTTACTGATGGATTTCAATTTTTAATAACTTCCTTAACTTAAATAAATGCATGAAATTTTGATACAATATAAAGGACATAATGGAAATTAATATGCACAAGTCAAATTTTGCAATGTCACTGCATCACATATGAAAAATGACATTGCTTAAACAGCAGCCATTTTCAGCTTCGCATGCTCGTGCTCTTTCCAAAATTTGCACCATAACACCTTCAAGAGTTTCAG
>NC_142928.1:130754986-130774986 GCF_046866305.1 Octopus bimaculoides
GAATGATGGCCGATTGCATCGTACAACATTGCATTGCTAAGTCTGGGAAGTCTCGCATAACTGAAGCAACATTACTTTGCCCAGTTATTGAAGAGGTTTTGTCAACCGTTATGCATGAAAAATCTGATAACATTATGAAGATCCCACTTAGTAATAACACAATTTCTCGATGCATTGATGAAATGCCCAACAATGTCAAACATCAGCTCATTAATATTTTCCAGTGTTCTGAATTTTCTATACAAGTGGATGAGTCAACTGTTGAGGACAATCAATGTTTGATTATGGTATATATTCGGTATTTCAGTGAAGACCTTCAACCTTGTGAGGAAATGCTGTTCACAGAGAAATTGCTGCTTGATTCAAAAGGTGCAACTATTTTTCAAACTCTCAAGTCTTTCCTTTTTGAACGTAGTATCCCACATAGTAATATTCTTGCCTGTGCATCTGATGGAGCCCCTTCAATGATAGGAAGATACAGAGGTTTTTCATCTCTCCTAAAGCGTAAAATTTCCCACCAGATACTAACTGTTCATTGCTTTTAGTGGTAAAAAATATGAACAGTAGATTGAATGATGTGCTACAGTTAGTTATCAAGACTTAACAAATTGAAGTCCAGTCCCTTGTCCGATTGAATTTTCCGTCAACTCTGTCTGAGAAATGATGAGGACCGTACCAAAGTGCAGTGGCTGTCAAAAGGAAACTGTGTTTTACGCTTTGTTGAACTGTTTCATATAATCATATCTTTCTTTGATGATACTCCAGTATCTGCTTCACTATTGGCTGCAAGGTGCAATTTCTTTTTTCTTTGTGATATATTCACAAAATTAAATGATTTGAGTAAGTTATTGCAAGGAAACAGAAAAACTCTTGTTGATTGTAAATCATTAATCACTCTGTCATTTCGAAATTGGTGTTGTATAAGACTAACGTTTCAAAACATTAATTTCCACAACTTTTTGAAAGATGAATTGGTTGATGAGGATTTAACTACATATCGCAACTATTTACAATCATTGCACAATAACATGGTGGAGCAATTTCAAGATGTTATTGCACTGCATATTCCAAATTGGTATAGCAATCTGTTTGAGGTCGATGCAGTCAATTGTGAGGATGACGTTCAGGAGGAATTGATAGAATCACAAAATGACAATGATGCCACAATGTGATATTGCCATAATGGCAAAGAAGGTTTGTGGTACCAACAGAGTATATTGAATTCCTACCCCAATCTGTGGAAACACCTGAAATTACTTTTGTTTGTCCTCCCTACCTCATACCTGGTTGAATCTGGTTTTAACTATGTTAGAGCTTTACTTTCCCATAAAAGAATTGGACTGGATGTGATACAACAAGGAAACTTTCGACTGAAGTTGACAAGTTTGAAACTGAATGTATTTGCAATAGCTGCATTGCACCAGACATGGTTCTCATTAAAAAGTTTTATTCTTTTCCTTTATAATACAATCATTAATTATTTTTGCATTGGTAGTTCTGATCAATGGTTCATTTGGGAAAAATGAAAATCAGTGCAAAAGAAAGTGCAAGTTTCCAGAAGTTAATCTGTCTGCATAATATAGAGTTAACAGAATTTTATTCACCACTGATGGCAAAACTAAACTCACAATAAGGGATTTGTAAACAACCGCATATTTAGTCCAAACAGCACTAACAGAGCAATGAGTCTACAATATAGTGTATGTCAAATGATACAAGGGGGTGTTTTCCTAGGGGATTTTGCGTTGGGTGTGGTGTCAGGGTAAAAATTTCTTTTTTTACACAGGTGGGCAATGGAGTATTTTTTGGCCGAGAGTGCAATTTGAAATGAAAGGTTTGGGAAACACTGCCCTAAAGTAATACACACACACTACAGAAAAAAAATTAAGGGAAAAATTTTTTAAATACCCAGAGGAGAGAAAAGTGAAAAATAGAAAATAAAAAGGAGTGAAAATGGAGAAATGAAAGAAGCCAAGAGTTAAGATGTAGCAGCAGCAAGAGTAAAAGAAACATACTCTATTGTATTTTAAAGGTTCCAATATTACTTGTCCATCTGAAGCTGGTCTGTAATAGAAGCGTGAGTCTGCTGGTCGAAATGATACTTGTGTCACTTTCATATATGCTTCAAAGGTGCTATGAATTTGTAATACCTTATATGGAATCTTTCCCTAGTGAAAGAAAGAATAAATAAAAACATTAACTCAGTGGAGAAAGCAGTAATTAGATGGAGATAAGCTAATGAAGAAACCTCTACATAGATAGAAATAGCAAAATCGCTAAAACCACATCCTTATGACTAAAACTGAATGTAATCTAGATATACAAAGAAACAAAAAGTTCTTGGTTGGAAAGACTTTGAAATCATGTTAACCCTTTCAAGGTTGGCCTGGGATTAAAGTAGAACTTGGGTGAAAATACTGATGTTTCCATTTCTGATGGAGAATGAAAGAATCAGTCAAGGTAAAATGGAACAGAGAATGGATTTTAAAGGGATAAATATAGAAGACAAGATACAAATCAGATGGGACCCTCAATGGAAACAGCTGACCTATGAATTAATGTACATATTAGTGTATTGAGAGAAAAGTCAAGCATAAGAGGAATTAGATGCAGTATGCAAGAGAGAAACTGCACTGGTTTGGTCATGTGATGTAGCTGGACACCGACAGCTCCATAAAGAAGTGTCATTCAAAGTGGATAGAATTTGTGGGAGAGGGAAACCCAGTAAGACATGGGATGAAGTAATGAAGGACAACCTCAGGATGCTGAACTTTTCGGATGAGATGACAAAGGACTGAGATACCTGGTGCCTTGCTGTACTCAAGAAGACCCATCCTCCACAGCAGAAGTATTAAGGCTGCATCTCCTGGTGAAGAGGATCAGTCTGCAAGAGTCCTGTGCTGGTGCCACATAAAAAGCAATCATGCCAGTGCCATGTAAAAGTGTTTGTGCTGGTTCCATGTTAAAAGCACCCAGCACACACTAAAATGGTTGGCATGCTCGTGCTCTTTCCAAAATTTGCACCATAACACCCTCAAGAGTTTCAGACCCCACTTCTGATTTCTCTATTGATGTTCTGCAGTTGCATCAGGGTCTCCGGTTTGTTGACGTAAACCCTCTCTTTTAGGTATCCCGACAAGAAAAAATCTGGGCTAGAGAAGTCTGGGGAACGAAGTATAGGAATGGCATCTGGCCATAGAAATTAAACCAGACTAGAACCTGGTGCAGCTCTCTGGCTTGATGGCTCTGGTCAAACCAACCAACCCATGTCAGCATGGAAAATGAACATTAAAGGATGATGATTACAGAACTAAAAACTGTGACGTTTTAGAAATAAAACCAGGAGTGTGTATCTTCATATACTAACAACTGAGCTATGCATACATATTGGAGTATATAGCAATCACACTAAAATTCTAAAATATTATACTAATCATTATTGGTAATTCTGAAGGATAACTTAGCCATATTGACATCAGAATCAATCACTATATTAAAAAAAAGGAAAAAGTATTTGCAAAACAATGGTTTAACAAAATTAAAATTCCTGTAATTAGTTATAAAATTGGGAGAAAAAAATCATATGAAACAGGTGTTATCACTTACTGGATATACTCTATCAAAAATAAGTTTTTCTGGAATAGCATTTAAACTTCCTTTTGCAGTTCTGAGTGATACTGGTATAAATAGGGTCTATAATACAAAAAAAAAAAAAAAAAAAATCCAGTTGGTTAGAACAGCTTCAACAATTTTATATAGAGGAAGATTTAATAGTTGTAGCATATGACTCCACGAATTGGTGACCCCACTAGTGCTGGTGCTATAAAAAAAAATACCCAGTACACACTGTAAAGTGGTTGGCATTAGAAAAGGCATCCAGCTGTAGAAACCTTGCTAAAACAGACATTGGTGACCAACACAGTTGTCAGGATTGTCAGGCCCTGTTGAACCATCCAACCCATACCAGTATAGAACATGGATGTTAAATATTGATAATGATGAATTGTAGCAATATAACACTGTGATTGGTGAAGGGTTCATTTATTAATTTCCAATAATACGGTATTAAATGTGTGATGATTAGTCATTACTCATTAACAATATAACACTAAATGAAAGAGTGTCATTAATTGTTGGCAATAAAAAATCCCAAAGCATATCAAGTGGTTACCACATGGGTTACTAACCAGTGTAGCACTTTATATGAATATACCTCAAATTGCTAATTTTATCTAATATTTTGGTTATGTGGAATTAAAATGAAAGGAGTAAATTGCAAACAACTTGCAGAGAGAAGTGCTGCCAGTTGAAAGCTCTGCATGCTAGCAAGCTTATGGGGCAATCAGAAGAGAATGCACGCTGTTTCAGGTTGGGCCTTCCTCTTGATGGTATCAGAGTGCACTGGCCCTCCTCACTGACATGAGAAATGGAAAAATAAAAAAAAAGGTCTGAACATTATAATAGCATACCTGAAATTGAGTGACAATAAGGACTTGTCCAGAGAACATGCCTTCATATAGGGCAGCAGTGACATTCACACTGAACACAGCAATGTGGTAAGGTTTTAATATTAACTAGACAAAGAGAAATATAAAATTTTGAAATATTAACAATAAAAAAACGAACACAGGATGGTATATATAGCTTAAAACTTATGAAGAATGCAATGGTGTCATGTTATAAGAATCTAATGAAGGTTAGCTGAGAGTACCAAGAATTACAAATGAAAAAGGTTAACAATGAGAATTGTTACCAAATACTAGAAATGGTTGAAAGAATATTGCTCTGGTGCAGAGAATTCAGTTACATTTAAAGATGTAGAAAACACTGGGTTTGATAAGTGCTTAGCACTAGATCTATGGTTTGAAGAGGATGGGAAAGATTTTACCTGAATTAGACCCCAGACTATCATGTGACATTTCTAGGAAAATCTGATGCCTATTTGTTGTAGTGAGGCAATTTGAGATACAAAGTGTATACCTATATAAACATTTTCAATGGATTTAATTTCAAAACTTACAACATACAAATGACTTATCTACCCAGTCACTTCAATTTATATAGTACGTTTGTCCAACCCATGCCAGCACTGAAGATGGACATTAAAAGATGGTGATGTTTTAGTTTATCACACATCTACATCTATGCACATAAATCTATATGTAAAGTATATATAAAAAAAAAAAAAAATCAAACAAGATGCAATACCATTTCATTCAGACTCAATTATCCTGTTAAACAAATTCATGTATAAGAGGAAAAAATTAACTGAAAATATTTCCCTTTATTTCATGGCAGATAGTTGAGACTTCTAGTTTGTGGCTAAAGGAGCATTGATTAAAATATTAAAAATCTAATTAAAGGAATCAAAGGCATATATGAAATAGTCAAGTTGGGAAAAATGTATATGTTTGTATACTGTGAAAATTTGCAAGCACTTGCATCTTTTCAACGCATATACAATATAGCCAAATTTGCTAACTTAACCAACTGATTCCTGCTAATCCAAACTACAAATAATTTCCACAACTTCTTGTTATTTGCTAAATATGAAATAATTAAAAGTATAATGAATATTTCAACAAATATATTAAGAAATTTCAATATATCCTGCAAAACTTTTTATACTTTCTTTCAAAGATCCGATCTCTAAAAGGCAAAAATTAAAAGGTTTGAGATATATAATCTAAGAATAAAGATATCAACTTTTTCCATTAACATTTAAGTCTAATGAAGTAGGAGCTGGTTTGGAATATAGAGAATTGTATAGCATTAACACATAAAAAGTAAATCTATAATGAACTCACTGGATCTGTGTCAATATCGGAAATGTTGTGAAATTTAGTAAGTGTTGTACCATTGCCTTTTTCTATGCCAAGTAACTGTAAACTGCTCTGGTTCATACTGCAACTAAACTCTGCAATTACAATCTGGAGAAAAGTAAAGAACAATGAACAAATCTAAAGGTGACAAGGTGATGCAAATGTAAGTAAGGCAATTGTCATAAGAGAAACGAGAGTACCTTCTTTTATAAAAAATGAATAAATAAAAATATTATAATTAAAATTCAGATATCAAAAGTAGACTAATGTACAATATAACTAAATTTATCAAGTGAGGTTATAATTCAAGTCACTTGTCACTCTTATATTACTAGTGTTTACATGTGCACTAACAAAATTCCTAGTGAAACAAGATAGAGTAGGTTCTAACTGAAAAATAGTTATGCAGTTATTCAGATGGAAATTGACAAAATACTTACATTTACTGGATTGTTATTTTGTATTGTAAATGTTATACTACGGTGTTCCCCAACCCCTGTTGTGCCAAAATCAAGTTGACCCTTGGACTTTTCTGGTCGATGATGTATGACCTACAAAAAATAGACAAAAATACAATGAAAAACAGACAAGAAAAAAAACAAAAGAATGCACTAGAATATTAACTAGTTACTGTTGAATGGACATAAATGAGAAAATGTGGTTTGCTTACCTTAAGAAGACCACTGTATACGATGATAGGAATACTGAAGCTAGATGCATTTGTCTGAATGATTATTTGAGAGGTGAAATGAAGTGATGTAGTGTTTGGATGGAAATGCAACAAAAATGGCACTAGAATCTCCTGGGGACGAATTATCACAGGCTTAGAGAAGTTTCTGATCTGAATAAAACAGAATATTAAGAAAGTTAAAGACACCACTGATAATATTACTAAAATAAAAATACACTGATAACTACTGGAGTAGATGTTCTCTATATCATTACAAGTTGTATATTCTTACAAATATATTACAAAGCACAACTGTTTTACATGGTAGCAAACAACTGAATATTTATAATCCATCTTTAAGGGAATGATTCACTGCAGCACTTGTTTTTTAATTTAGTTCTAGTCATAGCAATACACTTAGACACTATTGCAATGTTATTTTAAAATCTCTTGAGTTTTTAATACTAACACAAGCACATCGAAAATTGTCACTGGAGATCCACACACACACCTTTGTAAGAAACTATGAAAAATTACAGTTATCTACAACTAACTGACTGACCTCTAGCAGTTACCATTAAAACATTCAAGCATTTCAATATTGTATAGCAACCAGGTGCCTTACAGCCCAACATTATCACATTACCTCATATACAAATACTATATGGTAGAAGGTACATTTTCACCCAAGAGAAGATAATAGCGTATTTCATGTGCAGAGTCTATGGATTACTACTTTCAACCTGTAGCCTCTGCACCATATTCTTTCTTGAGCCAAACTGATTGGGGTTGATTAACAATCACACTATAAAGTGCAAGTTTACAAAATATTTTCTTTTCCTTCACTTTTGCCAGAATGAGTAACCTTTGTAAACATAGGGTTGTCCAAATTTAAACTTGTGGTAGCGTTAATTAAATTGACCAAGCAGAGCTTCCAATGAGATCTCACAAACTTCATAAAAGTGAATTTTGAGGACATATTTATACACACACACACACACATAGTACAAATACTGTAATATAGATTTCTCAGACACAAACACCTGAGAACAGTATCTCGCAAGGGCAAAATGCTTATAGTTGGATATAAACCAATAACTCCTGGCACACCTGATCTACTTTACCATGCGATCATGAAGCTGCTCCAGCTGGAAATCAAGTCTGAGATGTAATGGCAAAGTGCTAAAAATGTTATACTAATAATACTAAAAAGTTTTCTGAGCAAGTTCCTTTTTATAAAGGTCAAAAGTATAGCTGATTAACTTGTCCTTATAATATTACTAGTATTAACCTCAGTAGGATGAAATCTAATTCAGTACCACAGGATTCTTAATTTACTTTAAAATCATCAGTAATAATAATCTAAGTTATCCTGTTAGTCATACCTTTATATAAAAGGGTTCTGCATTGCTAAGAAATGCTCATTGTTAATGCTTTCAAACACAGAAGAACAAGATAGAGTGTATTATAGATATAATATAGTTACTGCATTTATAAAGCATTAAAGACAAAATTAAGTATTCAAAAATTATGAACTTGAAAATATTAAAACGTTTTAAATTTAACTTTAAAAAAATAAAATGTATGGAATATATCTAGGAATATGACAACAGCATGAGGGTGGAATGATCCTCCCTAACAAATAACAACAACAATATAAAAAGAAAGATATTCCCAAAACAAAAGCACTTTTCAAATACTCACTGAAAAATATTTGTGTATACCATGTGGAAGGCTAACATTATATATGACTATAGAGAAGTTAAAAGTATTAGTAAAGGCCAGCGATCTGGTATGGTTTCTCATAAATGAGCCACTGTAAAAGTGAGTGCTGTTTGCATTGTAGACTAATGACCTGAAGTAGAGAGCAAAAAAAAGTTTGTAGAGAAATAATTACAAAAGTTTATTTAATTGAATATCAATTCCAACTAAAAATAAAGAAGTGTCATATCAAATACATACCCATGAAGTACATTTACTTGGTAAGGGATAGACAATTTATTCATATTATGTTTGGATTTTACAACAATTTTTCCAGACCACTGTCTAGGATTTAAAGCTTTAGTGGCTGGAAAGAAAGAAAAAAAATTTTCTGAAAAATTGTTTTGAAAAAGTAAAATATACTAATCTACTTATTATTTATCTAAATGTCTAGTTTTACAGAAATGTAAAATATATCTTCGACTAATATTTTTTGTACATAAATCTTGATATCACATCATCTCATCAGAGAAGTCCTATTTCAAATCTGCCTTGCCCTAGCTTTGCTTTGCTTTCTCAATATCATCACTATCAGCATATGCCACCTACAGCTAACACAATCGCCCCTTTTGCTTACACTAGAAATGTATTTTGTACATTGGTTTTTAGTAAATTACTTCCACTCAACCTATCTCTTAGAAACATTTGTTGTTTCTCCTTTATATACAACATCATCCTTTAACGTTCATTTTCCATGCTGGCATGGGTTGAATGGTTTGACCAGAACTGGCAAGCAGGAGAGCTGCACCAGGTTCCAGTCTGATTTGGTTTGGATTCTATGGCTGGATGTCCTTTCTAATGCCAATCCTTTACAGAGCATGCTGGGTGCTTTTAATGAGTACACACACAAAAAGTTAAGGAGTAGAAAAGTTTAATTTGTATTGAATGAAATTATTAAGAGGATGCAAATTAGCAGTCAGAGTAAGGGAAAGAATAACTTGTAGTAGCTGTTCTATCTCTCAGCAATCTGAGTTCAAATTCTGCTGAGGTCAATTTTACTTTTCATCCTTTTGAGGTTAATAAAAAAAAGTATAAATCCAGGGCAGTGGATTGATAGAACTGTTAGTGATATCTGTTCTGGGATTTTGTTTTCTGACAGCAACACTTGTGATGATACCGGGACGAAGCTGCATTAGCCCTAAAATGGTGGATTTCCCTTGGGACAACATCAGTGGCATCAATAGAGAAGACTTGCATGTACAAGCAGTTGCCAGTCTTTAGGAAAAATCTTAGCCCATGCCTGTACATGCAAATTACATGGTCAACCCTCACTGATAGAAGCCTTGGAAATTATCAACTAAGTAGGATACACAAGTTTTTGTGGCAACTATAAAATTAAAATTAGCATTACTAAATTAAACAGAAATATACCCACAATACAAGTTGTTGTCATGCAAAAATCGTGATAAAAGCTTTCAATGTTAGTATCACTGGAAATCTCACATTACCAATTTCATTTATCCGATGTCAAATTTTGAAATTGGTGCCCAGTCTCCTAAAAGCATTTTAAAAACAAGTTCAATTATTTTACATAGCTGTTAACTACAAGATTTGGTAAAATGGTAGTAATAGAACTGCTCGGGTGCTGAACTATTTGCTTGATACTGCTAGATAATTTACTTTATCACCATCAGTTTGAGGCTATCTACCTTGGCATTTCTAAGTGAAATAGTTATAATAAAGAGAATGAAATTGAATGGCAAATACCTGATCTAACAATATACACAACTGTGTTAGTAGATCAATTATGGAAGGATGTATGAAAAATAATACCTCTAAATGTAATCTGGGCTACTGCTACACGACGTAATACATCTGGTTGTAGTTTCATAGGTCGGAATTCTACAGATATAGCATCATTTGGAGGTGATAAGGAAACACCCTGAAAAACAGGACAAGAAATTTCTCAAGCTTTTTATGTGATCCTAACTGAAACGTTTTGATAGAAATAAAATAGCTTAAAGATTTAAGAAAATATATACATTTTTACTATTATGTTAAACTGTTGTATGTCCAATGTTGGCCCAATGTGTTCTCACATGCATACACACACAAAATGTGTAGGCATGGTTGTGCAGTTAAGAAGTTTCCATAACATGATTCTGGTCTCAGTCCATTCTGCAGCACCTTGGATAAGTGTCCTCTACTATTACACTTGGCCAACCAATTCCTTATAAATATGGTAGATGGAAAGTATACAAAGCCTGCAGTTTCTATATGTTTATTTACATTATATATATATATATATATATATATATATATATAATTTTTGAGAAGACCCAAAGTTCATGAACTCATCCATGAAAATCCAGTCACATATAGAAAAAATTAGTAAGTAAATACATGATAAATAAGTATAATAAAATACAAAGTAAAAATCATAAAATAATGATAATAAAACGACTACACGTGTTTCATAACCAAGTTTTCAAATAGAAAATAAAATACATTCAAATCGATTAAATCGATCGAAAATCAATTCTATTAAAAAATATAGCTAATCTTCAGGTCAAAATACAACAATAATAAAAAAAGGAATGTATATATATATATCAACCAACAACAAATAACAAATGAATGTATATAAAAATACTTATTATATTAAGATAGAAAAATGTTAAACAATATTATTAAAAAGAAATTTAATACTAATCTTATTGAAAATTATAAACGTGACATTATTAACTTTACGTTTATTAGAATATAAACAAACAGAAATATTAAATGCAAATCTTATCTTAACGAATCTTTCATTTAAAATACAATTTAAACGCAGTTTTAGGTTAAACTGAAATTATAAACGTAAAATAAATAACTAATTTTAATATAAACTAACAAAAAATTAATTTATATAAAAATAATTATATCACCATTAAATAAAAGAAAAAACATTTAACAAAATTATTGAAAAGAAATTCAAAATTTATCTAATCTAAGTTAATAGTATAAAGTTTATCATTTTAGTTTAAACCAAAACTTCGATTAGATTAGTGTTGCATTTATTTCCAATAATATTGTTTAATATTTCTTTTTGATTTATGGGATAAATAAGTAGGTTTTTTTTTATATAATTTCTTTATTAGTTAATATTCTAATTAAGGTTAAGAGTACAACATTAAAAATTTTATTTAAACTAAAGATTCGATTAGATAAATTTTACAAAATACATTTTTGTTTATACTATACAAACATAAAATGAAAGACTATGTGAGAAAAGAAACTAGAGAAAATGGTGACAAAGAGCAAAAGAATAAAAAGGAAATTAATAATAGATTGTTACTTGCAATGAATAAATAATAATGTTTATATACAAGTAACCATGTTTAAGCTGTTACAGTTTTGTTCATGTTGGAATAGAAGAGAAGAGGTCTTATGATTGGAATGTAAGATCTCATTTTAAGTAAAAGCGATTTCTAAGAAGTTTACTTTGGATAATTAACTCTGTGTTTAGAAGGTCTGATGTAGGTGGAGGTCTTTAATCAGCACAAATGGAAAACAATGTAAAAGACAAAAAATTCACTCACTGTAACATGAACAGGCCTTGAGCCTGTGTTTACCAGATTCAGCTGTACTGTTTGAGGTTCATCTAAAGTTCGTAGAATACCAAAATCAATCATCTCTACTGGAGAATATATACCAGGAGCTGCAGTTATAAATAATACAAAATATTACAGTTACTAAGTAGCAGATGTCAAATACTGGGTTTTATTTAAAACAAATATTAATTTCATACTTGAAAAAAGGGTCACAGTTCACATATAAACTGTAGGCAAAATAGTGGAGAGTTTTTTTGATGATGTTAGAGTTTTTATCTCCTATCAAATTTATCCCATTTCATCGTTGTTGTCACTCACTATCAGAAAGAGATGGGTGAACAAGGAAAAAAAAAAAAGAAGAAGTCTACCAGCACCATCAGAGCCAGGTTTCCTTTTATTTCTAAAAACATATTTAAGATACCTCAGTTTCTCCAGCTATCAAAAACAGGTACTACACTTTTCTGGGAAGGTTAATTGCAACCATTAAACATTTTATGAGATGGAAATGGCTTTTACCGGTTTGATATTACAAAAACTGGGGCTAAACACTGTCCTACAGATCTTTGTGATTCATAAAAAGGATTAACTATTTTAAAGTTAGGATAGCAAGAGAATGGCACGTTTTTCCAGATGACTCCAAACTCACAAGCATTTAATTTGTAGTAGTACAACACATTAAGGAAATTGTGCAATATCATCAAACACAAGAAGTTCATCAATCATTGCAAACACTGCAAAATGAACACACAAAAGAAAAGGATGCTTTTAAGCATGCAGTTTTCAAGTTCATGACTAATTGAAGCTAGGCTTCCTCCTTAATTTTCAACATCCACCAAAATCCACGAATCCTCAACCACGATTGCTCTATAAGTAGCACCCTTGAAGGTAAACCAACAACCACAGTAACCAAGTGTGAAAACCTTCATGTAAACTACATTACTACTAGCCTCTACATGGTCATTCGACCTGCTAGAAATAACAGCTAAAATTGCCAAAAATCCCATTCTACTACTATACAAAGAGTGAAGACATTGAAGAATGTAGTCCTTGACTAGATTTGGCATTAGGAAGGGCATCCAGCTGTAGAAACTCTGCCAAATTAGATTGGAGCCTGGTGTAGCCAACCGGTTGCACCAGTCCTCAGTCAAATCGTCCAACCCATGCTAGCATGGAAAGCGGACGTTAAACGATGATGATGATGATGATTCAATCCTGTTGAGAATAGTCACAGCTGGAATGCTTTTGTTTATAGATATACTCAATCAGAGCAAACTTAAAGCTGAACAATCTTCTAGCTCTTATTTTCACCAACAATAATCATTTCTCTCTAGTGCCTATTTATGTGTAACTGCTACAATTAATAACAATATGTGATGGTGTGCCCCAACCACTGAAAAGCAGCCTCTATGACTCAACTACCCTCACTTCAAACATATCAAAAGTGATAAAACAAGCAATTAACTATTTTCTTTATGACATTGAATCACTTTCTTTTCCTAGTGATAACCAAAAGCTTCTGAAAAGCTACTATGTCAGGCATGTATGTGTGTGTGTGTGTGTGTTTCTTTTCCAAGTACTTCAGTAAAAGTAATTGCTGCTCAAGTCAACAGTGAAACGTTTAACTGTAGCTTGCAGAACCTCCAAGCAAAGTTACCCATCTATCTCATTTATTGTCAGAAGTCTACATCTAGAGAGCCCCATTGTAGCAGAGCATTAAAAGAAATGTCATTTTGAGATGATCCTGTTTTTTTTCTTGCCAAATAAATATACATACTATATATTCCTTCTTCACTTGTTTATTATTGTTGTTATTTTATGTCCATTGTCTGGAAATCTTTTGTCACTTTTTCTGTGACCTCTTCAGTGACTCTCCATCTCATGTCTCCTGTTCTGTTTAGTCTATTGTTAAAAATTTTTTTTTTCCAGAACACATTCTACTAATTTCAGAGTTTATGTCTCACACTTTCCTCTTATGCAGACAATACAGCACTTCACTCCTAACAGATTTGTATGATTTTTTTGAAACTACAAACACTATCTCTGATTACGTAACAATTATGTCATTTCCAAAAGTACCAAAACTCATTCACTACACATACTAATGAAGTAATATTGCAACACTAAACCCACTTTTTTCATGAACAGTACACTGTTAAAATCCTTAAACTCGATACAAATATTAAACCGCAATCTTAGTCAATGTAACCACTCGGTAATATTGCATAAACTAGGATCAGAAAATCAAATGCTCACATTTTTAAAATTTCAAGCACAACCCACAGACTACACTTAAAAATATCTGTGATGGTGTAGATGCTACAAAATATTCAAGAGAAGATCATATGACTGATTAATAAAGATACTCTAACCAACAAGTTACAAATTAGTCCTAGTTTCCTGTATCTTTTTTTTTTTTAACTTCTTTAATGGCTTCTGCTCAACTAAACTGTGTTATCACACATCCAAGCCAAATTGATACACCTGCTTCATCTAACCCCCTTGGTGTGTGCCACCTTACAAGCCTTGCATTAACCCTCCTCCCCTCATACTCTGTATATATACCTTCTCATTATTTCTTCTGCAATATTTCCTCTTCTAATTTAAATGCTGAGTACCACACCCAGATAATGCAATCCATTTCTTTTTCTCTCATCATCCCTTCTGTTTTGCCCTGTACCAAACACTACTCAAACATTTATCCCTAGAATTACTATGATTGGGAACTGTCATCCAGTTTATTATCCTCTAAAATCTAAAATGCTAACATCAACTGCCTTAGTCTCACTAGTCTGGGAAGGGTTTTACTAAAGGCAAGAGTACTTTTCCTCTACTCTTAGCAAAAAATCTTTTAAAAGAAAACTGCCTACCTGAGGTAACCTCCACTTCGACAGGAAGTATTAATACACCTCGAATATGCTCATGATTTGTTTTGATACGTATAAAAGCTGTATGGTTGGTTTCTACTCTTCCTATAAAGTTGGCCCGCATTACAGGTTTTGTTTCATATGGTGGAATTTCCTAAAGTGACAGAAAGAAAACATTAGCTGAAATGCAGCTGGATATCAACTTAAAAATCAACAAGCAGAAATGAACAAAGTGCATGAAATGATTACATGATCAGTAAGAATGACTAGTTAAGAGCTTCTAACCATTTTAGACACTGTGTTTGTGTTTTATTAGCCCTTTAGCATTTTAACCCACCATATCCAGCCAAAATATTCTACCTGTTTTATGTTCTAACTGGTCAGATTTGGCCTCTCACACCAACCCTACATTATCATTCTAAAATTTAAAAGTTATCTCATTGAACTCTCAAAGTTACAAAATAATTTATAATTAATTTAAAACAATGTGAATAAGCATTACTTTGACAAAATAATGTGAATGCTAAAGGGTTAAATGTGTACAAAATCTACCAGCCACCTGATCATTAACTAATCAGGTGACCATATAAGCCAGATTGACTTCATACTCATCAAGAAATTGAACAGGCAACTTAAGAAAGCACCTTACAATGTACACTGGTAATCATCAAACTATGGATAAGAGCATGATGGACTACAATACACTAGATGGTCAGACAAAAGGGTGATACAGAAAGATTCTTTGGCCAGATATAAGTTCAAAGATGTATTAGTCAAAGCATTTGACAAGAAGGAGCAAGTAGAAACAAATGCTAAAAGTCTGGAAAGAGTGGAAAGAAAAAGAGAGCAAAGAACAGTATCAATTAGCTAAAAGAGAAGTGAAACAGATGACTGTTTGCACATGTTCTGCAATGTGAAGACCAGAAGTGTGAAGCATTCTGGATTGCAAAACAGTGTGCCAGTGTGAATTGAGATGTAACTGGGAAACAGTGTGGGTAGAATAACAATATTGAAAAGAAAGAGAAAGAAATATTATAAGAGTTTGTTGAAGGAGACTGATTAGAAAAGAGATGATCTTCAAGTAGATTCAACAAAGAGACCAGCTGTATGGTTGAGAGTTTTGATTAAGAATGAAGGCAACCAAGACAGCTGTAATATCAAGAGTGAAGTTGTTGCTGAAATGTAGACAATAACATCTGGCATTAGCCACTTGCATTGTCAATGAAGTAGGACAGATAGGTGAGCCAATGACTGTAGTAGCATCAAAATGAAGCAGCAACTACAAAGGCATCAAAATGTTGGGTCAGATTTTGAAAGAGTACTAATTATGAAAAAGAATTAGTTTTGACAAGATATAGTGTGGGTTAGTGCTGGGATGGTGTACCACCAATGACCTCTTAGTGAAATAATAGAACGTTTTTAACAAAGAATAAGTCCCTCAATCTAGCATTTGTTGACCTGGAGAAGGCTTTGATAGAGTTCTATGTGCTGTAGCTTGGTAGTTCCGAAGAAAACTAGGTGCAGATAACTGGTGAGTCATACGAGTCACCTAAAGAAAAATCCTCAGCAAGGTGCAGATCAAGAACAAGTTCAGTGAAGAATTTATGTAAATAGGTGTCCTTCAAGGATCAGGTTTGAGCTATTGTGCTCTGGGGTATAGCAAGAGTACTCTTCCTGTGGGAGGTCCTATATGTTTATGACTTAGTTCATTTAGCTGATTCTGCCAAAGAATAAAAAAATAAAAAAAAAAAGAATTTTCAAATGTTGAAGCAAAGGCCAGAATGAAAGCCTCAAAATAAAACCAAGCAAAGACAAAAGTTCTAGTTAGCAGGGAAGAAGGCAGGACTAATGCCATCAGTGAAATAGACATACTTGATATGTAGAGAGGGAGTAGGCAGGCATTCTTTACGGAGTATCCGGTGTAAATTACAGCTTTAAAAATGGGTATAGTGCTAGCAAAGACAAGCTGACAGAAAAGGTCAACTTACAAATACAGCAGATGTACAGGAATAGCTAACATTAACAGTGTATGACAAACTCCTTTAAATGCTCAGAAGGCTCCCTACTCATAATTGATAGCTTTTGTTACCTAGGTGATCTAATTAGCAGTGGAGAGGGTTGCTCCAAGAGCATAGAGGCCAGAATAAGAACAAGACTGAAAAAATTCTCTCGAGTGAAAGGAAGTAACACTGAATCTATGCCAGCATGGAAACATGGATGTAAAAATAAAGACAATGTGCTAAGATTTTACTTATAAAAATTTCTTGTGTGTTGAAATTTTACTTTTGGTTATCATTAAAGTGATTGAAAAATTTCTAAAATTCTACAGAAATTTTTGGAGACAAAACATTTTCCATTCATTAAGACGAAATAATTATGATGAGTATAAAGAGTGATAGTCACTTCTACTGATTACACTATAAAGCAAAATCATATTTGACACTTTTATAATTTTTAAATATATATATATTACATCACATTAGAATTAGCAGTTAATGGAAAACTTTATAAAGTGTATAAATAATATAAAGAGTTTACAGTTGAAAACACCAACTGGGTTACAGATCTTTTGATTTCACCAAGAACTTACTAAGAATATTCTCTAAAACTTTTTTTTTTTTTTTTTTACAGAGTCTCAGATTTATATTAGGAAAGTGATAAATTGTTACATTTTGATAAAATATATTTTAAAAGAAAATATTTTTAAGTGGAAATGTAAATTCCATCACAAAACTGGCTTGCTGAAACTTACTGATGGTACCACAACCTGTAGTATGTGACAATAAAAATCAAAAGAGATTCCTTACCCACAATGATGTTATAGCCTCTCTGTCTCCCGTCGGGAGTTCTAAGTGCAGATCCCCAGCACTTGAGAACATTCCCACAACCTAATTAAAAGAGAGAAGAAAAAAAGAAAGAACATCAAGCACAGTTCAAATTGAGGAACATTTTTTTTAACCCCTTGCCGATGGGAAGTGGTAGTGACTGCATCAAAATACTATGTGAGCAATGTGAGGTCTCGCTCTTAGCAGCTTTATACCAGTACACAGCACAGACTGTCAGTACTAAATCCATCTGCAAGGAGTTAAAATATTCATAACAGCAGTTTTTATACATGACAAAATAAAGTCAATCCACCCCTACACGTTTCCATCAATTACCAACACATATTTCATTATAGATTCACCCTACCTTTGTTCATCATTCAGTATATTCACTTCACATCCTCATGTCTTATCACCCCCCCCCCCCTTTCTTGTTCTGCTCCCATCCACTCTTGTATAATATGAGCAGCCATGTATCTCTGCTACAGAAAGAAACCTGGCCTACTCCCCATTTACTTCATACTGTAACCCTTCACTACCTAGCACAAAGCTGTCTCCCTCTCTACTGCAGCCCCACTTGGCTGATGGGGATCTTAGCCTTGCAAGCTCCATGGCAACCTCACTAGTGCTTATGCAATGCCAAAAGAAGAAAAAATAACCCCATTATTTGTAAAGAGGTTGGAGTTAAGGTCATCCAGTATTAGAAACCATGCCAAAGCAGACATTGGAGTAAGAGGCAGTTCTTTGGACTTATCGAACTGTCCAACCGAAGCCAGTATGGAAGATAGAAATGAAAGAAAAAAATATGATAAAGTCAGTAATGGTGTTCTTGAAGCTGAAGCACAACTGAAAATTTTGGATTAATGGAGGATAACTAACTAGAATGATGCCATGATGTTATCTTCAGCTTAATGCAAGGAAATAAGCTCAAGCCAGCATTGATTATACAGTGATGAAATGTACCACCTTATGATACCCATTTACAATAGGAATAAACAATTGAAATTTCATTTCTTTCTCTAGAATACAATACATCACTCTTATTAAAACGGGAATCAAGACTTCAGCTGGATTGACATCTTTTTCTTCACATTAATCAACTTTAAACTGTTACTAAAACAACTGTTGGATATTTCCATCATGAGTGAAAATTACAAAGTTAATAGCTATTAGATGAGACAGAACTCATTAAGATGTATTTTCTAATCAAAAACTTTTTCAAGTGATGTGCTGTTCACATACTGATATGAAATTAAGTGATTCCATTTGGAAATTGAAACTATGCACTTGCATAATACATGTGAGAGTGTGTTGAGAATTTCTCAACATTTTTAGAGGTACAATATGTAATGCCTGCAGTAGGAGAGGAACATAAAACCTGAAGTCATTGCTGAAATCAGTGAATTATTCATGGCATCACTGAAGTAAATAAGTGAAAAGAATTTTTATTCAACATTTTGCTGAAAATATAGAAAAATAACTACCTGGAGAGTTGAACTGTGTGGATTATGCATTTCAATTAAAGAAGAAAAGCTACTATTCAAGGGGACTTTGGCACCCAAATACGGTCGAAGCCTATAAGGATTTGGAATTCCAACTCCAAACACCTGCAAGAAAAATATAAAATACATTTTATATAAAAACTGGAAGCTGTACTCAGGCTTACCTGGGTTTATAGAAAGTATCTCAAAAAGTCACACTGCATATAACCTAATCCCTGAAAATGTGTCCCTATGCAAAATTTTAGATACCCAAGTGCAAAACTGCAGCCTATGACACAAATATTACAGGCACACACATGTATACACACACACACACACATATATATATATACACATACTTACAAGTATACACATGCATGTGCGTGCACAAACATACACAGAGTAGGGTCTATATATATATATATATATATATATATACACAAATATCAACTGTTCCAGAATATGGTTTGTTAACGAAATTGTTTCTTACAGAGTAACTGAAATACATATAAGTAGGGGTAACCCCACATAAAGATGTGAGAAGATGTATTTGCAAATCTATCAATAGCAAGAACTAGAAAAGCACTGAGAGAGCACAGACCTTCATCAAGCAGCCCATTTCCACCCATACACACGCATGCTGAAAATCGCCCAATTTCCCAAACCAATGCTGGCAAAAACATAACCTCCTTGGCGGGGTTCAAAAAAGAAATTACACAGCCATACCGATACTATTTTATCCTCCTCCCATATTTATCTCGGACATCATCATCAACACTGTCTCTGCTTTCACCACAATCACCACAATCAGTTTCTTTATAGAGTTGAAAATCCATTATCTGATACTCATGGGACTGAGATTGTTGCAGATTATTGATTTTTCTAATTTCGGAGTGCTTTATTAAAAAAAAAAAAATTAAAAAAAAAAAAAAAAGCATCTACAAAACAGAACAGTTTGAGGATAGAAACCAGGTCTAAACACAATAGCTTATAGACATACTCTGAATGTAGTTCTATATAAATCTTTAATAATTTTTTTTA
>NC_142928.1:130789609-130817109 GCF_046866305.1 Octopus bimaculoides
ATATACATACATATATATATACACACATACATATATATAGACATACATATATATACACATATATATACACACACACATATATACATATAGATATGCATATATACATACATACATATACACATAAATATACATATATATATACTTATGTATACATACATATATACATATATATATATACACACATAAATATACACATATATATACATATATATATATATACATATATATATATATACATATATACATATACATATATATACATATATATATATATACATATATATATACATATACATACATAGAAAATTAGATATTAATATCGATTTATTACCAGGAAGCAAGCACATTAAAAGAATCAGAGAGATTCAGAAAAAATATCTGAGATCTCAATGGATTATTGTATATGTATATATAATGACGGCCACTAGGTGGACTGTTTATGTGCTAGAAGATCACACGTAATGTGTCTACTAAGACCTAATAGTTCTCAAATGAAATTCAGCGAAATACATATACATACATATATATTTATATACATATATATATACATATATATACATACATACATACATCCATCATCATCATCATTTAACGTCCGCTTTCCATGCTAACATGGGTTGGACGATTCGACTGAGGACTGGTGAAACCGGATGGCAACACCAGGCTTCAATCTAATTTGGCAGAGTTTCTACAGCTGGATGCCCTTCCTAATGCCAACCACTCAGAGAGTGTAGTGGGTGCTTTTACGTGTCACCCGCACGAAAACGGCCACGCTCGAAATGGTGTCTTTTATGTGCCACCCGCACAGGCCAGTCCAGGGGCACTGGCAATGATCTCACTCGAAAATCCTACGGGAGCCAGTCAGGCGGTACTGGCAACGGCCACGCTCAAAATGGTGCATCTCATGTACCACCCGCACAAGAGCCAGTCCAGGGGCACTGGCAACGATCTTACTTGGCTTGCCGGGTCTTCTCACGCACAGCACATTTCCAAAGGTCTCGGTCAGTAACATATATATACACATTAAGACGGCGAGCTGGCAGAAGCGTTAGCACACCGGGCAAAATGCTTAGCGGTATTTCGTCTGCCGCTACATTCTGAGTTCAAATTCCGCCGAGGTCGGCTTTGCCTTTCATCCTTTCGGGGTCGATAAATTAAGTACCAGTTACGCACTGGGGTCGACATAATCGACTTAACCCGTTTGTCTTTCCTTGTTTATCGCCTCTGTGTGTAGCCCCTTGTGGGCAGTAAAGAAATAATATATACACATATACATACACATATATATACATATACATACATATATACATATATATATATACATATTTATACACATGTATATATATACATATTTATACATATATATATATATACATATTTATACATATATATATATACATATATATATATATATATACACATATATACATATAGAAACATATACATACATATATATACATATATATATACATATACACATATATATATACATATACACATATATATATACATATACACATATATATATACATATACACATATATATATACATATACACATATATATATACATATACACATATATATATATATATATATTTTATTATATGTATTTATTTTCTCTAATTTAATAATTAACTCCGACAAAATAAATTGGTTAATAGATACCAGGGTAGCAAAGATCACAAAATGACTGTGGTGTAACTCCTGTTTATGAGGTAGAAACTCCTTGTTATTTTGGGTACTTGAGTAAATATACAAATTTAGTAAATGAAGTAAAATGCATATGTTAAATGAATTCTTTTATTTCCAATATATGTTTTGAAGATTACAAGATGTACCTTCCAAAGGAATAGGTGATGCTGATAAGGATGTAATCTTCTCCTCAGGGAAATACATAGGAACCAGCTTAACCCCAAGACATTTTAACCAAATGTGATAACTGTAGTTAGAGAAGATTGCTACGTAACTTATTTGAAAAAAACCTTTGGAGGTTGGAACGTATGTATTATATATTTGTATATATATATGTATTATATATTTGTATGCAAGTAGCATTCTTTGTTTCCAATCTGCCATGAAAACATGTCCAGTTATGGAGAATATTAACTTATTTGGAAAAGGCAAGAGTTGGTGACAAGAATGGCATTGGCTGTAGAAAGACTGTCTAAAATTGCGCCCCACCCATGCAAGCATGGAAAAGTGGACATTGAAATGATATACACATATACATATATTCACACATTTATACACAAACACACACACTAGTGCATCTTGGTAATATATGTTGAATCTACACTCCTGAAAAAAATCACTAAGCAAACTGCAAGCAATCTGAAATTGAAGCAATTTCTCAGTGAAATATATTAATATATCACACTAAAACACATTTTCGTTTCAATTGTCTGTAGTACAACAAAGAATTTTCAAAGAAACCACCAGCTCTAAGATGAAGAAACTAAAAAGTGAAATCATACAGCAGCTTTTTCATAGAAGACTCCAACGAATGTATGTCATTTTTTTTTAAAGATACCATAAACTTCCCAGGTAAGCCAAGTTTCATTAATAGAGCATGATAAATTGACAAAGACTGTTTAGATATCTGTAGTACATCGTTAAACTTGGTCAACTATATTTGGATATGTTTCACTGTATACAGGTAGGTATATATATTTTGAAGCACATTAAATGCTTATAAACCTTTTTACCACATCTTTACATATCTAGAAGTTTTAGTTATTCTCTTGAATTTCATTGTATGTAACTGCTAGCCTGAAATACTTCTGCATATAAAAGGATAAGGATGAATCAATATATGATAAAAGATTCTTTTTCTTCCCTCATCTCTCCATCACTACCCCAGGTATGATCAACAGTTGGAGAATTTTCAGTTGCATCTGCAATGTCACCTCATATGTACTTTGACTGTTTAGAAAACAAGTCAGTATTAGTTACACTAACTAGTGTATGCACAAATCTTAACTAGTACAATATGTATGAATAATGCACACAGAGGATATAGTAATTAGAGAGAAAATATTACTTAGAGCTAAGCCAAAGAAGGATTACAGTGAAATAGTGAGGCTAGGTTAGAAATTTGGGTCTATATAAAACTGAAACACAAATTCTAGAGATAATGAAAATAAGAAAAGGAAACAACTAACCTGATATTTAAAAGACCCTTGGGTTGTGTGAATATATAATGTATTTTCAACTGGGCCAACCTGACGCGCTAGAAATACAACATCAAATGTTGTGTTTCCTCCAGGAGGAACCATCTGTAAGAGATAGAATAAGAATTTATTACAAATCAGATTCTACAAAGAAATAAAAGATTAATTAATTTTCATTAATTCACTCAATGATAGTTTTAATTGACAAAAACAAAGTAATAATTATGTGGTAGTGATGATAACCCAGAAAGGATACACGACTATAAAGATAGCTTTACAAGACCTAACTTTAAAATGCTAGCACAGAAATTATAGATGTTTATATATAAATACGTACAAATGTATGCCAACATTTCCAACATAAATTTAGCAAATTTGAATTATTGCTGCAAGGTTCCTACAATTAATGCTCAACTATTTAGCAGGAATGGTATTATTTTCGAAGTTGTATAGCCTGTAAAAAGTTTATTTGCATCTTGTCTCATTATACAACACAATGTAGCTTTGTTTAAATTGAGGACCTTGACACTGTAGTCATGCTTTTCAACAACAACAAACAAAAATGAAGAGACCTGATAGGAAAAACAAAAAAAAAAAAAAAATACATATATAAGTATCTTACTTTATCTTGAAAAAATGAACAGTGAAAATGTGCTGTACTGCCTGATATGGACAACAGGTGTAAACTGGTTTTTGTGTCAGCATTATGTACAGAAACCTGTTGTAGATGAGGCATACCCACAGGGCTACAAAATAGACAAAATATTTGATTTTAGTTATTTACGTAGCAAAAGTTGGTACAATTTGTAACACAAGGGAGAGAGAATAGAGCAATATGCTTTATGATACTTAGTTTGAACTGAAAAGTTTAATGGTAATTAAATTTGTTTTGTTCAGAGCATAAAGTTGGTAATGTATAAGTTGAATGTAAGAAAGTTCTAGATACACAATTTTAACAAGAGGATGTGCATGATATAGGGAGATACGTGAAAAGAGATGGGAGTGGATATTTTGAATGAAGTTGGAGTAGAATTTGAAAGTCTGGAAGAGCAAATGTAGTAAGAGAAGAAACAAATTTACTACATTATTGGATAAATTACTGAAGGTTGACAATGAGAAAAGAACTGAAGTTGACAGATTACAAAAGATGTACTATCCAGATATTTGCGTATCAATCCCTATTAAAATGTATCTAGGCTGCCCTATAAATTCATTAGATAGCAGAAACTGACATTTTTGGCCCTGAAAGATGCCTAACGTTTTAGCATTTAAACCAGCCATATCTGGCCCATTGGCCTCTCTCACCTTCCCTACAATGTCATTCTAAAAATATAAAATCACATTAAAATCTCAAAGCTATGATCTAATGCATGATCAATTCAAAACAATGTGAATAAATAAGCATTAATTTTGACAATAATCTGAATGCTAAAGGACTAAACTCCTGTAGTTACAATTACGACAAACTATAGCACATGATGAATCAACTCTAGATTTTCTTACTACATATTTTTTCTACCCTGTCCCGCTCTTCTAAACAATCACATTGGTCATACTTCTCTCACCCAAATAAAAACATTTCTTTTTCTCAAAATTTCCATTTCTTGAGATGTCATTGGAAACTATCACATCCAATCTATCACTGAACTTTTTCATAATTTATGTGAAATAACTTGGCAAGACTTCTGCTCATCCCCACCCCAAAAACCACTCTTCTTAAAAAATTTTGTTTTTGGACACAAACCGGCATTTTTAAATTACGACCACCCCCTCCCCGCCATTTTTTTACTTTTTTCAGAAATCTTTTTTTTTCAAAATATGTGGAAAAATACAGAGATGAGATTATGATTCTGAAAAATAATTTCCAAAAATTTTTGTTAAATTTTTTTAGAATTTTTTTTTCTTCTAAATTTGCGGAAAAATACAGACAAAAATTTCAAAATATTTCTGTAGTTACGGTCAGAGTTAGTGTTGGGGGGAAAAAAAAAATCAAAATTGAAGAATTTGGGGTGGGGGAATAATTTAGCAATGCCAATTTTTGGCAATTTTCTGGAACCTCTGTGTCCGAAAATGGGGTTTTTGGCAAAAAATTTTTTTTAAATAAACAAATTTGGGAGAAAATGGGGGCACGGAAGTCTTTCCAATAACTTAAATATTTGACTTCAAATTTCTCAATACTCACTGTTCACCAAAATCTAACATTGTTGGATCAAGCCGAACCCCATTTGGTAAATTATTTTCTTCATGAAAGCTGAAAGAAAAAAATTGTAAATATGAATAATGTGAAAATTACTACAACTCTAACTCAACAATTGTAAGAAATAACATGCTAAACTTACTTTAATTCTGAATAACTTTCACCTGGTTTTATCTGAAATAGAATAGAAAATTGATAATTATAAAAGTTCTCTGAATATCAAATGTAGGAACAAGACAGTGTTAACAGAAAAGTAGACAATAATATTCCAAACAGAAAAAATTAAATTACATGCCAGCTTTGCTTAAATATCACTTTTCAGTTTGTAAAAATCATCCTTATTTCAATGCTGAAACATAGTACACAGCTACTACTATTGTGCAATTCTAAAGATGTGCTCAAGTACAAGAAAAGGGTAATCATTTCAGCCATACTGAATCAGTAAATACAAGCAAATATTAGGAAATTGTAGTCCAATGAAATTTCTAAAAGATAGTTGAAATAGATAGGTTTGTCAAGTAAAGGGCTGAACATCTGTCTTAGTACTGAAGGGTTTTCTTGAATTTAATATAGTCCATTCTTAAACATATACTTCTTAAAAAGAACCGTAGCAATGTGAGCCTGTTTCCAAGAATACTTAAGAAGGGGACTTAAAACCAATTTTAGAAATAATGATCTTGGAATAGTTTAAGGATTGTATATTATATGAAACAAAAAGTAATGTTAATCAGATAGACAGATATTAAGCTTTATATTTATACTACAGTTTGAAGTCTGTACTTAAGGAAATTTGCTTTGACTTGGACAACACAAAATTCCAGTTACTACAACTGAAAATTTAACTTTCTAACATTTTAAAGATCTACTCTCCAAACTCAACCAGTCACCAATAGATGTTCAACCACCCTGCATTCTGTACCTAAATATTCCCTTCTAATAAATCATTGGTCTCGTGATCTCAACATTTTCTAGTTACATTCCATATATGATGGTCAACTCATTCAGAAGCTGAAACTTTCATAACTTACATCTGGTAGACAAGTGACTGCCAGAGCTGTCCCTTTTTTTTGTGTGCAAATTTAGCTTTTGAGATATCCAATTAGAAATATAAAAATACCATAAATCCTCGAGTATAATCCGCACATTTTCCCCCAAATTTAAAGGTAAAAATTTCTAGTGCATACTATATACGAGGTTAAAAATGAAAAATATTTTCTAAGCAAAATTTTTTAAGTGATAAATATGTAAAAGCAATTTACTTAATATTTATTTTTCACTGTTATTTCTTTATTTTCTGCAAACAAAGTGCACAAAAAGCTACATGTTTGCATTATGTTATATATACAATAATAATAAAGGACGTTACTGTATATACGTTTACAAACCAAGGACGTTATATAGACCTTCTTCACTCAAGTTAGAGAATGGGTGCATATTATACACAAGGTTTAGGTTTTTCAGAGGTACAGCCCCCTAAAAATCCCCTGCGTATTATACTCAAGGGTGGACTATACTCGAGGATTTACAGTCTAAATTTACTACAATTTGAACCAGAGCATAATAGCCATAAGACAATATCTGATGATTCACACTAGTTAATTACTTGGAATTTCAATTCTATACAAGCTATTAAATGAGACCACTAATCCTAATAGTCACTATCATTAGCAGAGAACACTGTTCACAAGTGAGCCGCTTCCTTACTAAATTCTTTCATTTATCTGTCCCAATGTGCAACCTATTGCCAAACAAGGCACTCTTGACTGTTAACCAATCTTAATCACCTCCAAGATTATGACAGATCTTATTTCAGCAATCACTTGTTAAGGTTTCTCAGAGATAGATTTATTGAAGAACTCTTTTACAGGTCAACACAGAGGTCTCTTGTTGGTGTAAATTTCAAGAGACCTTCAGTCAAATATAGCATAAAAACATTTTAGCAATGTAGCACACTTACTGTTTGTACTCAACATTAATAATTTGCATTCCTTTGACAGGTGTTGATTCAGCTCTTTTTAGTCATTACAAGTTAATTTTTGTAGCATATCCAGTAGTTAGCTGAGTCTTGCTTCTTGACATTAATATTGTCATAGACCCCACTAACTACATATTCTTAAAGTAATATCACACAATACCTTAGGCCTCTCTTTCCAAAAGCCTCTTTCACATAGAACCTCTCTTTAGGTCTGCACATTCTTCATGAACAGAGACTCCTTAAACATACTTGCAAAGATGATTCAACTGAATGTACACTAGAATAAAAAAAAGGTTAAAAATGCCTACAACACTATACCCCTTATATTCATATCTAGAACAGTCACCATATTTAATGCCTAATAATCTGATAATTTATTCCAAAATTGATCTTTAGTATTTTAGATGGTGCACCATTATATTGCATTTTGAACTGAATCCAGTCATTAAACTGATGAACTTTCACAAAACCTACAACTACTGACATTCTAATCAAATTATGGCTCTTTTAGTTGTTTTTCCTTAGAAGGGGAAGGGGAGTGCCATGACTGGAGAGCTTAGCAGGAGGAATAAACCAACAACCGAGCAGATTCTGGTGAAAGCACCCAAAGTGGTGGTGTTAGATTGAGTAATGGGTTAAGGCTCCTGTTGAAAAATAGATATGGTCCACTGACAGATTTCCAGAGTTTAGTTACCCAATTTGACTTATAGACTTGTTGACCAGAGGCTACAATAGAAAACACTTGTCCAAGATGCCGCACAGTAGAATTGAAACTGGAACATGATTGCAGAGCAAATTTTACAATGATGTCCTCACTTTCTGTACTGTCAGTCATCTCCTACTCTCCCCAACCTTTCAATCATCCCTCCACCCTTATCCACTATTCACCCTATCCAATCTCTAGACATCACCTACTCCTTCCAACTCATATTTATCATTAACCACCTTTTAATCCTTGTTCTTCCTTCATTGTACCCTCCACTTCACTCTTACCCCATCTCTACCCATCCTTCAGTCACTTCATACACTTTTGCAACTTCTACTTGCCCACACTTGTTCCCTTCTTGTACTTTGAGGGTTCACCCTAACACTTCATCACTACCATTTTGCTCTCCAGCACCACACTGTTCTATAATGCAAATAGGCATGTAGTTAACTGCAGGAAGAAACCTGTTCCAGCCCTTTCTTTCATTTGACTCCTAGTATAAGACTGTCTCCCTTTTTGTGGTATCCCTAATCAGTTGAAAGAAATTATTTTTCTTGTGAGCTATGTAGCAATCTTAATAGCATTAGTACCTAAAGACAGAAAAGCGCCCAGTACACCCTGTAAAGTGGTTAGCATTAGGAAGGTCATCCAGCCATAGAAACCATGCCAAAGCAGACATTAGAGCATGATGCAGTCCTCAGGCCAGTCAGATCCTGTCAGACTGTCCAACATATGGAAGAATAAAGGATGAATGTTAAAAGATGATAATGGTGATGTTTGTGCCATGTGCTACTTCAACAGCCCTTAAAATTACTGATTATATTGCTGATAATGAGCTGGAAATGAATCTTGTTATTGGAAAAAGGTACAAGCTCTTTACATTTCTTCCAGACACTATTCTTTAGGAAACGAAGTTGCCTAATACACACAAAGAGAGAGTGGAGGAGAGAGAAAGAGCTTGCTCGTTGCTATCTTAGCCTTGGCATTAGTCTATAATATAGACCGTAACTTTTTATTACAATATAACCCAATAATGTCATGAACAGCTTCACAAATAATCATCTATACCTATTTTTATTAACCATTGGACCATACAAGATTATCTAGTGTTTTTTCTGAATAATTGAACAGAATAATCATTTGTTTTAACCCATTACCTACCAGTGATCTTATATGAGATCACTTAAAAATTACAAATATCTGTCAATATTTACACATATCTAACCTTTTTGCTATATCTACTAGGTATATTTCTCTGATATTCAAATGAGGTTTGCTAATTTTCCATCCAATATCTCGCTTATTTCTATTTAAAATGTTATTTTGATCATTCCAGCAGGTTTCTAAGGTTGTTTTATGCTAAAAATCAAAGTTTCATTAAAAAATTCCAGTTAATAGAATTATGGGAGGTAATAGGTTAATGAAGTATTTTTCCTGTAGCAGCTTCACCATAGAAAACATTTGTGGCCATAAACTGAATTCAAAACATTGCAAACCACATGACTAATGTTCAACTCTAGATTTACTTAAAAAATATAATCTGGCTTTATGGCTCAACCTATTTAATGTTATCCTTCATGCTTATCTATCCCTCTGGTGAATTGTGAGTCTTAACCCTTCAGCATTCAGATTACTCTAATATAATGCTTATTTATTCATATAGTTTTGAATTCATTATGCATTAACTCATAGCTTTGAGATTTTGATGAAGTGGTTGTTTATTGAAAGAATGACATTGAAAGGTAGGTCTGAGAGATAAGGTCTAGACAGTTTGAACATAAAATAGGTAGAATATTTGGACCAGATAATGGCAAGTTTAAATGCCAATTTACTAATTCAAAAATTGTCTCATCTTTTCCATATGTGTGTCTATAATGAAGAGATTGTACTTTAGAAAGTGGTCAATTTCATCTGTGTGTGTTAATATAGCCTTAGATTCTGTAATGTATAATAGCATCACATATCTTGCTATTATAAAATGTAACCATTTTCACTAAAGAATATACCAACTTTTATGTTTAATAAGTTTTACCACTGCATCATGAAATCAAAGTAGACCAAGTCAAAAGGGGGTTGGCTTACAGATCAGAAAATCCGTACCCATTGCTTTTGTGCTGTGTATAGCACCAAGACACTTATCTTTTGCTGGTGTAAGTAGAACTTTATATTGAAACATCTAGAATATTTAGCATTTTTTGGGAATTGTGATAAGTTCAAATCATACTAGTCACAGCTAAACAGCTGGGTGGGTTCGCATGAAAAATAGCACACATGTGGAAACAGGTGCATAGATTGGAATGCGGTTTGTATTTTTTTCCTAGCCCCCATACTTACTGAGAAAATCAATTAAAACTTTTTCTAATGGAATTCCCGTGTTTGCTCCACCATATACCATTTCGCTTAGCAACAAGGGGAGTACAGGATGACAATCAGCCAAAACTTTTGCTATGCTGTCTCTTCTTTCCTCTCTCTGTGGGGTTAATAATCTTAATCTTTAGTTACAGTTTCTCCTTCAAAAAGGTAGAATTGTCGGATTAAGACAGTAGGGTGTTTTGAGGGAGATTTGGCTGCTATTCCCACCAGGTCTAGCTACCATGTAGAGGTTGGAATTTAATTTTCATTCACATATTTGCATTTCAAAAATTTAACAATCTTTTCTATAAATCAATTATCATAAAAATTTTATATGATGACATTTTCTATGTATGTGTGTGTACCTTAAAAGACGTCAATCATCACGACACACGCCTTCACTCACTCACTATCTCTCTTTCTCACCCTCTTTCTCTCACATGTGCAAGCATGCGCGTATGCATGCACACACACAAACACGTCCATTTCATATATCTTCTGTCAATTTCTGCTCTCTGCAAATAAAATTTTTACAGATATAACTGCTTACAAAAATAGGGATTAATGTATAATTTCTTTCTATGTTCATAATCAAATCAATGTTTTAATGGTTAGACAGAAGTCCAATAGAATAGCTCTCAGAAACAGACTACGTACAAATTCATTCTTCACAACTCCTGAAGTTGTTTTCTCCTGGTGGGGTCAGGAAATTTTCATACAGCTGGAGGCTCTAATCAAAACAGGGGACCCAAAATGATAAGGTTGAGAAACGCTGTTATAGATTATGTCTAACTGAAAACGATCACAGCCATATCATCCAAACAGACCGGGTGAAACTGGGCTTAGCTGCTAGACTTGTATATACATGAAGATTCCATAACTTAATGTATCCTCCTATAACAGTTTTTTGGGGGGCACACATTTCTGGGTTGAAAATGACTGCTCTTTGTGTGTATGTGCATCAATAGTATCAGTGTTAGTTCGTGATCAATTTGTTTCACTTATTTATATGACATGGATAGATTTAATATTAAATATATTGATTTTGTTATTTCTCTCAAAGAGGAGGAATGTACAGTTAGCTGAATCTAATTCAAACTGCATTAGGTTCTATACTATATTCCCTTAGTTGAGGTGAGGAAAAAAAAAAAAGAAATCAAAGCAAGTAGAATTTGAATTCAGAAACAGGTGATGCCAAACTAGATATTACACAGTGGTATAATGAATTTTTTGAGTACTGCAGGAAACATTACTAAATAGTATGAATGTAAATATAACAAAATATATTTTCAGGAATGTTTTAAGCCACTCCTACCTATAAAGTGCAAAGTAAGAGATCTGAGTATGTACTACAATATGAGGATTAGAGATGTGAGGTAGTCTGGATTGCAAAGTAGTATACAGAGAGAATCAAGATACCATTGGTGAAGAGTGTGTATGGAACAATAGCAGTGCACTTGCTCTCCTTGGTACCAAAAAGAAAGACTGTTGAAAGGAAATGCATAGAAGGGATTGGGTCCACCCCAAGTAGATCCAACAGAATGACAAGCCAGTTAAATTGACAGCTCTACAGTCAAAAGTGGGATTAAAGACATGGCAGCAGGACCATCAGAGAGATGCTGAAAATGTTTGACACAACAAGTCAAGTGCTAATCATTTGCACAGTCATCTGGGCTGTACAAGAAGTTGTCATATCCAATAAATGTCGTGATATCAGCATTAACTGCAACAAGAGTAAAATAGATGCACTAGAGAGGCAACTATGAAGGCATCAAATAGATGAACTTGGTTACAAAAGTTACTGCACAATTGATTAGGTAGATATTTAAGGCTGAGTGAGTAGTTTTGATTTAAGCTTGGATGGAGTGCCACTAATACCTTCTTCCTAGTGAGTATTTAGCTAAGAATAAGCTACTCTACCTAACATTTATTGACCTAGAAAAGACTTTGACAGGGTTCTACACTCTGCTAAAGCTTGTTGATCACTAAAAGAACTGGAAACAAATGAATGGCTCATGAGAGCCATGCAAACAAAGCATGTAGTACCATCAGTAAAGTGAGAGTTATCAAGAAGTTTGGTGAGAGATTTAGAGTGTAGGCTGGTGTATATCATGGTTAGTGCTGTCTCTTCCTGCTAATTATAGTCTTCTGCGTCATAACAGAGAAGTTTAAGACTGGCTGCCAATGAGAACTTGTGTATGTCGAAGTTCTTACAGCTGAATCAGTCAACTATTTAAAAAGAAAATTCCAAACTTGTAAGCAACAAATAAATTAAAAGGACTTAAAGTAAACCTAGTAAAGACTAAGATTTTAGTTAACAAGAAAGAAGACAAGATTCCACTGCCATGAAGAAAGTAGAAATGTTTGATATGAAGTAAAGGAATAGTTAGGATTCTATGATGTAGCTTGTGTAAACTATGAATGTTTAAGTGTAATGCAATCACTGGCAGTCTGATAGAGAAGTTAGATGCCATATATGGCAGATGTACAAGGGTAGATAGCCATAAGAATAGGCATAAAATAAATTGCTGCAAAATCTCAAAAGGCTCCCTAGAAGTTTGGTTAGCCGTTCTGTTGGTCAGTGGAATTCCAGAGACAATAACTAAACCACCTCTGTTGTGTCTGGGTTGTTTCCAGAAGCAAGTGCCTAGGCTCAAGTATACTTACTGCCTCACTATTCATGGATATGCTACAAAAACACAAGTCAATACTTTTGCAGCATTCACGGAGAAGCAGGGGATGTCAAATACCAGTTAAGTATAACCATACATATTTGCCTTGGGGTCCTTCCCTCTGGATTTTCTGTAGGAGCTTACTCTCTTAGCCCTTTTTTTAAATGCTCGATAAATTACCCTACAAGGTAGTAGGGTTTCATCATCATTGTGGGAATGGTTTGAGCAGAGCCAGTCTCACTCTCTTGTCCTTCAAACTTGTATTGGTCTGGTGCAATAAGTTCTATGAGCCCAGGAGTCACCAAGATGTAAGATTTGTAGGGAGTTATCTTCTTCCAGAGGTAGTTCTGTGACAAGCTAATTAACCCATGGCTGGGATTCTGACCAGTGCTACCACTCTAGGTCAGAGTAGACCTGGGAACAATAGTGGCTAAAAGGTGGTTCCACACTTCCCAAAACCCTGAAACTCCTAAACCAGGGCCCCACTACTGGATGCAGTTAAAAATCAAACCTAGACATAGTTAAACATTTGCAACTTTAAGTGACCTAATTAGCAGTGGAATGTGTTCCAAAAGTGTAGTTGCTGGAGTGAGACTGGCAATGGGAAATATTCAGGGAATTATTACTCCTGCTCATAACAAATGGATTGAGCATGTTCCATTGAATAATATGGTAACATTAGTGTGCATGAATGACAACGTAAAAGTGAGCTGGGACCCAAACTGGATGTAAGGGGAATCAGATTTAGGATGCAAGAAAGAAAACTATGCAATAACAAGCATATGAAGGACCTCAATTGGATAAAGAGATGCTGCACATGCCAAGTGGATGGAACTAGTGGAAGAGAGAGACCAAGGAAGACAGGATGAAAAGATCACAAGAAGTTGAAACTTGCAAAACAGATGACAAAGAACTATAACATTGAGCAAAATGCTGTATTGGAAAGGACCCTCCCAAGTCAAGCAAACACAAAATATGATGATGGGAGTGACGGAGATTGGGATGCATACCTATTATGTCCATAATGTTCATATTAAATTTCCATCTCAATCCTTTTCTCATTTATCACAGAACTTCTTTACTACCATATTGCACTGAATCTGTGCCATACACCGTTTCTCATTGCCAGTGCCCCTGGACTGGCTCTTGTGCGGGTAGCACATAAAATACACAATTCTGAGCGTGGCTGTTGCCAGTACCGCCTGACTGGCCTTCGTGCGGGTGACACATAAAAGCACCCACTACACTCTGAGTGGTTGGCGTTAGGAAGGGCATCCAGCTGTAGAAACTCTGCCAAATCAGATTGGAGCCTGGTGTTGCCATCCGGTTTCACCAGTCCTCAGTCAAATCATCCAACCCATGCTAGCATGGAAGGTGGACGTTAAACGATGATTGCTACCCACCAATCTTTCCCATTGTTTCCACTAGTATTCATTCCTGACAACTATCACTCCCTCTTCTATTACTATTTCTTACATTATGCTGCTCAAGCTGTTTCTTTTTGATATTCTTCCCAACAACCATTATGCAGTTATCACTGTCCCCCGTTCTATTACTCTTCTACCTCACTTTTACTCCTATTCTGATTCCCTTCTGATACTCTATCATCTCACTTTACAGTTCTGTGGAAAAGAAGAATGAATGAAGACAACCTCTCTGGTGCTGATGAACAACTTCCATGATAAAAGTATACTTTTGTAAAGAGGTTGTCAATAGGAAGAATATCAAGTCATAGAAGCCTTGCCAAAAATGGAACTTGCAAGCAAGATATAGTTCCTGGTAAGTCTAAGAAATCAGTAGCTCCAAATAACCTGAATTTTGATGACCCATCCCATCCATGCCAGCATGGAAAAGTGGGCTATGACAAAAATGATGATAAACCAAATATTAAATATCAACTTAATTACAATGGCATGATAAAAATTTAAAAAATGTTGAATGTCTATCGTATAACTGGGCACCCTGGACACTCTGAAGTTTTTTTTTCCCACCTGACTGGCCTTCGTGCTGGTGGCACGTAAAAGCACCCACTACACTCTCGGAGTGGTTGGCGTGAGGAAGGGCATCCAGCTGTAGAAACTGCCAAATCAGATTGGAGCCTGGTGTAGCCATCTGGTTTCACCAGTCCTCAGTCAAGTCGTCCAACCCATGCTAGCATGGAAAGCGGACGTTAAACGACGATAATGATGATGATGATTACATGCTGAATTTTATAAAATCAATGTACAAACAGTCCAAAACAATTTTACTTCAAATAACAATAACTCTCAGGAGCTGTAGTTCTAAGTTGCAGTTCACTAGAAATAGTGTTCATATCTAATTTATCAAGCTGCTTTGTAGAACTTAACCATTCATAGCTGACTGACTAAATGTAACACAGTCACTGATTTATCACTACTAACATAGGAATTTATATTAATAAAATTACAAGTGTCAACATGAAATAATGAGATGAAAGTACACTTTGTTGTAAGCGAAATAAAAAACTAAGAAAACTAAGCTTTATGCCTTTCTTTTTAATATTGTTTCTATGCAACATACAGTCATCTTGTATCATCTCTTTGTTAGCCCCCAGTGAGCAATAAAAAATCGAACGACTTGGAAGTTCATATTTAGTAGGTATTTCTAGTTTAGAAGGGAGTTTGATCAATGAAGTAGTTCTTAAAACGAAAAACTATACGTAATAGAGAGTAAAAGAAAATAAAAGTGACAAAATAAGGTAAATATATTAGGTACAGTAAACAAGCCTTTGAACACGTGGATCAGAGTTGGTTATAATTATATAAAGAGATTGATTGAAAACACTTCACAATGGGTCAAGGTTTGACACTGATAATGATGAGGACTTCAAGATGAGGTAGTAAGATTAAAAATGACAAATATACTGTGCACATTAGATAATTTTATAAACTAAAGCAAATATAGGTAGCTTTTCTAGCGTTAATATGAGCCAGGCAAACTGTAGCCAAAGATTATATTCAATTTATATAGAAAATAGGATGCGAATGTTTTAAATATCCTGTTTTAATTACCCACCACAAAATGTGTTGGATAAAAATGGCTCAAACTCAAGGTTACTCAGCTCTCATCAATTAAGTCGAAAGAAAGACCATTGTGTTTATACTGTGGGTTGTACTGAGAGTATATAGTTCTATATTTAAAATACTTCTTAATACCCTACATGATCGTAAAAAATCGTTTTCGTTCATTTGAATTATTTTACCTTCTATATGAAAATTATTCTAGTAAATAAATATTTAGTTTAATGATCACTTTCATTATTACGATTGGCTAATTGTTGGACCAAATGAAAGTTGCTTAACTTTCTGTGATCCGACTTACCAAGTTTTATTTAAGGGAATAATTTTAAAAAATCAGTTGATATTACACATATATATAAAAGACTGTAAACTCATGTGTGGTGTGTGTGTGCGCGCGCGCGGGCCCTAGGAATGAGGCAGAAAGTTCAGAGGTAATTTTTCAATGAAAACGAAATAGTGAGGGAATCGAATTTTGCACATCAAAAATTCGACAAGTTTAATCTTTTACACGCAAGATCTGTTTATGATAAGCGTCATTACACACACAATAGTCTAGATTGTGAAAATAATAGCTAACAGTAGATGATTATCAAACTGAAGGTGTGCACAGTACTTAGGACATTAATTTAAATTGATTTCAATTAAATGCTGTAATGAGAAAAAAGGAGAAATAATAGATGTCCTTGAGGATAATATGAAAAATAACCACGCTTCCAAAGACTAGCAAAATAAAGATGTAAAATAAAAGACAATATTGACGATGATATAGGTGTTTATGCCCAAAGTAATATTTGTTATAAAAATAATACTAAGAATAAAATCCCCTCAGATAACGAAAGCTATTTTGGCTCCAAATCCACTTGTTATATTTTCCTAATTGTCCATCTGTCTACATATTAAGACAATTTGAAGGCTGGAAATAAAAGTAATGACAGGGTTGCTTGATGGAATGCGAGAAATGATAATTGATCAAGTGTGTTATAACGTAGTAATATATCTAAGCGAATCCTTCCTGTATAACAGTGCTGATATATAAATCACTAAAGGAGAGAATGAAGCTTGAAGCACTGACGACGACGTATGGACGGATAATATACAGCGTGATGTATTAAACAGGAGATTTACAATGGGTCATCAACAGACGGGCGCGCGTATATACACATATAAAGGATAAACATACTTACTTCTAATGGTAAATGGTGTAAGTCTCCAACTATATATGTAAGATGTTTGTCAGTTTGAATAAAAGCTGTGGAGAAGCGATAATAAAAATAAAAATACAGTTACATGAAGATAACATAAAAATAACAACAATCACAATTATTAATGTAATTTTATTAAAGTGTCATCCGTTCATTAAGAACTAAACAGTAAATATCAGTCTTGCTGGTAAACAAGCCATATAGTAGTTCTATAGCCTCCATACACGTTAGCATACAATGAACACAAACACATACGTATATAGAGAACAATTACAAAGATAGGGGACCATTTTTTTCTTTTGTTTACCGGAAATTATATCAAATATGTATTCAGATGGAGGATTTTGCTTTTAATTATCATTAATGTAATGTTGTTATGGATAATACAGTAGCGAATTTAAGGAACTAAGCCAGTCGACTCAATACAATTTCCGTGAGGGAGAGTGTTTCTTTATAACAAACACATGTAAATGCCTAAAGCAATAAAAATATGTAAATCATATGTAAATACGACGAAATGGGTATCAAAATTTATTGTTCGTCTGTACATACACAAAAGCACGTTATAAACGACATGAAGTCGAAAAGAAATAAAACCTATTTTAGACTGGTAAGTGAACAAGAGAAATTATAGTAAACAGGATATGTTTAAAAGTGGATAGTTTGGTAGTGCAGTGAAAGAAATTAGAGAAAATAAGCAGTTAGAAATAACGTACTATTGCAAAAATAGTCGACAGAAAACAGCTGAGGAAAACAGTAATGGGTATTTTCGTTACAAAAACATACAAACAGACCTATAATCAAATATATTCTCTATTTTATATATATATATATATATATATATATATGATGAAAAATACCATAAACTTGGGCCAAAAAAAAGGCAAACACTCCGGCAGGAGATAGCCAAAATTAGTTGATATATATATATATATATATATATATATATATTGATATATATATATATATATATATATATATATATATTGATATATATATATATATATATATTGATATATATATATATTGATATATATATATATATATATATATATATATATATATATATATATAATATGACTACCACTAGAAATTTCCATATATTCTAAAGATATTTGAAATTTTCTTTAATAACCCAAATAATAAACTCAACACATTGTGTCGACAAAAGTTGCGAATTGGTTGGTATATCACTAGCCATGTTGTCATAATGCAAAATAGCAATTGTCAAACGGAAGAAAAAATCCTGTTCCACTGACTATTATATTTTGCTGAATTTTACAAAATATTACGAATAGGAAAAGTACTATCGTTTGTCTGATGCAATAACAGCAGATAGTGCAAGATATAAAATGTATGCAATGTGTAAATAAAGAATTTCAGATGCGTATTTTATAAAATGTGCTAAGTACGTGCCGAAGAGGAAAAAATCTCTCAAAACATTAGATGAAACCATTGAAATAACGACCTTTCAAAGGATGATATACTCACCTTGACTGTGGCTCTCTACTGCCGCTACATGGGTGTAATAGTGTTGAAAATAATGGAAAAGAAAGATTAAGTGAAACAAGTCCAAAGCCATCTTGTCTTTGTTGCGCTGTGGTCGCTGTTGTGTGCTGCTTTCAGTCCCCGCCACCACCACCACTACTTCCCGACTTGACGCTGCCGCCATACTTGTTTCTTTGCCACGGTCGCAAGCTGGACATTGTAATAATTCGAAACTATCCCAAGAAATATGTGATTTTCACAAAAAGTAATTTTTTTACAAAAATAGACAAAACAAATAAAGTTTTATTTTATCTTTCGAAATTGGCTTTCTTTTCTATTTATAAGTTCGAAACATAAGTCGTTCTTTAGCTCAACATAACTACGGACTAGGCCAGTAGCAATAGAATTAACTCTAAGGATTCATAAATCGTTTTCTCTGTATACTTTACTAACGTGAAAACAAAATTCGAAGTTAATACTGACTGTTTTTTCTCTCTTTTGTTCTAACTTTTAAACGATACCACGTTCACATTACTTACAAATAAAAATTGCATGTTTAATAATCAGAACGAGTCTATTGTTAATGTAGGTAAAGTGGGAGTTCATAACCCATCCACCCCCTACTGTTTGGGCTTGTTCCATTAGTCCCCAACTGTAAACATATGTAATTAGATTTAGTTACACATGTTCACAGCTAGCACTCGACGCCATTGACAGCTATAGCGCAGTATCACGGCAGCCAATTATACATAAATTCTTACTAATGATTACAGTGTATTTTCTTTTAACTACCAGCCTAAAAAATATACATGTTGGAAAATATTTTCACCGCTGAAACACTAAATCTGTTGTTTCAATTTCTTATTAAAATTATCCGGTTTTTCTGCCTGTAGCATAGATTCAGAAATTTGTAGTGCTTAAAAGTAATTATAAATTTATTTTATATTAAAATTTTCTCATTTCATTTTGAGGACTTGAACACAATGTTATACATATTGCCGTGTCACGGGAAAGTGAAACTGAAATTAAGCATTAACCTTTCTAACTTCAAACATTCCACAAGACCAATAAACATATGGTGCTTATTACATCTGTTTGTATGTGTTACGCACACACGCACACAAAAAATGTACATATATAGGCCGTGTGGTAAATGGCTTGCTTACCAACCACATGGTTCTGGGTTCAATCCCACTGCATAGCACCTTGGACAAGTGTCTTCTACTATAGCCTCGGGCCGACCAAAGCCGCCTTGTGAGTGGATTTGGTAGACGGAAACTGAAAGAAGCCCGACGTGTATATATATATAGGGAGACTTCACAAAAAAACAACAGACGAAGACAGGTGGTGTAGAAAACAAACAGATGTATTAGTATAACGCTCGGGAATTGAAAGTCTTTAACGTTTCGAGCCTACACTCTTCCACAGAAAGAAACAAGGAGAGAGAAAAAAAAGGATATATATATATATAATCAAAATAAGCAGCAGGATATCAAGAGGTGATGCAGTACAACCGTTTCAAGCGACTCCATTTAATTGAACAATGCAATCATTACATCAATTTAAATGCAGGGCTATCCTCAGCTGCATAAATAAATAGAATTTTCAATCAGTTGGACGCAATATAATTTTACTCAAATTCTCTAATAGAGCAAGAAGAGGGAAAAAGTCCATGTTGCTACAATATAGCTCAAAATATACTGCACTTCTAAGAACTGTATGAAGTTTGTTAGGGTCATAGCTTGTAAAGGATTGTGGTTCATTTTTAATTTATTAGTCTTTTTTTATCAACTACCAAATCTAAGGCTAGAGGACAGTATCTGTTTAGAGCGGATAGACAGAGTTAGTTGACAGTTCATAGTTGGATATGGTCATAAATATTGTCAGGATTTTAGGAAATGTGGAAGTAATTGTCTATAAAGGAGGCTGGGTAGGGGAAGACCCTAAATCAAGATTTTAATTACCAGTTAAAGGGGCAAGACACTAATAAAACCTATGATGTTAATACAGAGGAAATTATCATGGGGTACAATGGATAATTGTATATAAACAATATTGTTATGTTGTATGAAGATAAAATTTAAGATTACTAAAAATGATATTGTAACCAGAATAGATAAACTGTGTATATATACCAATTGTCAACATTAGAAAGGGAAGATTACATAGGATTAGTTTAATATTCATTCTTGTACTTAATTATTTACTTATGAGGTGGTTTCTATAAAGATCACTCTGGGTATTTACTTATGGAATACATGGGCGATAAATCATGCTATCTTTATATTAATTGTAATCTAAGAATCAGAAAAATAAGTTGTGCACAGATACATATATTTAACTATGTTGATTATAACATACCCATAATAAAATACAAATATTTATGTATATTTGCATGTGTCCAACTGATTAAAAATTCTATTTATTTATGCAGCTGATGATAACCATGCATTTAAATTGATGTAATGATTGCATTGTTCAATTAAATGGAACCGCTTGAAACGGTCATACTGCATCACCTCTTGATATCCTGTTGCTTATTTTGATTTTATTCACCTTACTTTGAGTTGTATGGATAATACTGCACTAACTTGGTGCTTCTACTTAAGTACCTAATTCAATTCAATATCAAGCGCCGTCTTATATATATATAAGAGCACCATCTTTAGTTGAACGAATCGACCCCAGGACTTATTCTTTGTAAGTCTAGTACTTATTCTATCAGTCTCTTTGCTGAACCATTAAGCTACAGGGATGTAAATATATATATATATATATGTTTGTATGTCTGTGTTTGTCCCCTCACCCTCGCTTGACAACCGGTGTGTTTATATCCCCGTAGCTTAATGGTTCAGCAAAGAGACTGATAGAATAAGTACTAGACTTACAAAGAATAAGTCCTGGGGTCGATTCGTTCAACTAAAGACGGTGCTCCAGCAAGGCCGCAGTCAAATGATTAAACAAATAAAAGACTATATATGTGTGTGTGTATAATGTGTTGTCTAAAAATCCATGAGTCAGGAAAAACTGTGTATGTTGTCATTAATAAAATACAGTATTATTGTCTCATAATAGGCAAATTACCAACTGGTAATGCTTAGAAATTCCCCTCAACTAAGGGTGATACTTTGACATATTGAGAGAAGCAAAAGGCCATTCACTTGATAGGCTTAGAATGGCTCTAACCTATGTCCTTAATTCTCTGGGGTTTATAGTCACAATAGAAATCAACTTGAAAATTGGTTATTTCTTGAGTGGAACATTAAACAGAAACACTTGTACCTATAAACCTTTTTAGAATCTGAAAGACTGGCTGATACAATTTTCAGGTACTTGGTTGCCAGGGTTAGCTGAAGAATCTACAGCTATCTTCAAAAGAGATTTTTGACACCACAGTCACATACTACAATGAGCTTATTGTTGCCAGTGGTTTCAAGGGAAGGATTAGTTACATACTTGACCCTAGCACCATTAAGAGAAAGTGCCACTATAAATAATATAGTAACTAGAATAAGAACTAATCAAGGAAACTTCAGGGAGCTATTACCACTGCTGGTAACACGAGCCTCCTTTCTCGGAGTGAAGGGTAGATTGTATAATGTTCGTGTTCAGACTACAATGCTGCACGATAGCGAGTTGTGGGGTTTAAATGCAGAAGGCTTGCAAAAGCTAGAAAGAAATGAAATAAACTTTCTCTGGGTGGGTAAGTAATATCAATGTACATGGAAGTCAGAGCACAAATGAAATGAGAGAAAAACTGGGTGAAGGAAATTCAAATATAGTGTAGTGTGCAAGAGAGAAGGCTGCATTGTAGTTGGTATGCAATATGTATGGAAGATGATTCCTGCTTAAAGCAAGTTTCATGTGCTCCAAATTAGTGGAAGCCATGGATTTTGGAGTTGGTAGAATTTTTGAAACAATGCTAATATGCTGGGGAGTACATACACACACACATACATTATATCCAAATATATATGTGGATATATTATTATTTGGATATATATATATATATATATATATATATATATATATACATACATATATGTATCCAAATAATAATAAGAAAACAATGAAAATTCTTTAACACATCTTTAATGTTTCAATACAATTATTTCTGTACCAACTCTACTGACAACACCAATTTACGCAAAAATTTGAAGTGAAAATTTACATAATGTTTTTAGTTTTAGACATAGAGAGGTACTTCATCAGGCTAGTATTCTTGATTTATGTAGTTGAAACACCCATGACAAGACAGTTTTACAGGATATTTTTCTGTTTTTGGTTAGGAGAAAGTGGCTGGGCTCAGAGCCTTTGCAGTCCCTTGAGATTGATGAAATCAATGCCATTAATGTTCTACTTACACTATTGCAAGTCCACGACTGCAAGAAAGATGTGAAAGGTGGGATTCTAGGAGGCCAATGTTTTGGAAAGAAAGAGCTGGGATTGTGGTTAATGCAAGCCTGGAAAACTAGATGTAACATAGGTGATGAGCGGAGGAGAGGAGTACATGTTTGAGTAGAGGTAACATGACACTAGTCAGCTCTCGGAAACACAGAAAAGGCAGGAAGTTAGTATATCTGTGGAACAGCAGTTGAAGTGTGCTTGCAAGTAACTTCATGTCAAACAACAGAGGAACCTTTCTCTGGATTTGGTCTATGATGTCTGTGTGTGTATAGCAGTAGCACTATTCTAGATGTAGAAGTAATATTTTACTGTGGGTTCACTTTGGCTTTGTAGAGGATTAGTAGTTGGTGGAGGCTGAAAAATATTATGTTAATTTTTTTTAAATGTCCCTAACTGCAAAAAAGAGGAGTTTGAATTTTTCCAGGTGAAGTTTAGAAGTATCATCTAAAGAAGTTGTTTAATAAACCTATGATCAAAAGTAATTCTAGTTATGACCATCTTGTCTTTTATTCATGCAGTATATCTCACAGTACATTATCCAATGTATCCTGCTATTTTAAGAAGGCAGGGTGTGATTTGAGGTAGATTTGGTTGTTATTTCTAACAGTTCATTTTAACATATAAAAGAAGTTTTTTTCTTTCCCTTCTATGTATAAGTGTTCATACATATTTATTTTATGTGTAATCTTTCATTTTGTGAATACACTTGCTAATTCGAGCAGGATAGTTTTCTTTTGATAATTTAATTATTTGCATGTTGTTGAAGTCATTGCTTTCATTGCTGGTTGTGTTCCCTACTGCAAACTAAACAGTAGAAATTTGTTTGTCACCCAGGTAGTAGACTGAGGCTAATCTTCTGCAATAATTTTGCTAAGATCTAAAACAAGAATGAAGAAATTATGTTTAGCCTTTAGCACTCTGTATTTTCTCTAGAAATGTTTCCCCTGCCACTGCCCTGTTACTACAGGGTAGAAAACTCATATGGTGTCATAATGCACCTACAATGTGATAAAAGTTAAGTGTCAGTTGTAGAAATTGTGAACATTAGAAGAAAAAATATTTAACTGGGGTATTTTCATAGCGCTTTTTTTTTTGCTTTTCTTTTTCCTTTTATAATTTTCCCTTGCACTTGTAGTTTGAGGATTCAAGACACATGACAGGGAATCTTCAAACATATATCATGCTATTGACATTTGGTCAGCTTCTGTCTCTCATCAACCCTCTATTAAGTAACTTGAGTTGGATTAGAACTCAATATGTTTTTGTTCTAACAGTTTTATCAATAACATCTTGCTAGCATTCAAAATATACTGAAGTTGTGCCACTTCCTGAAACTTAGAAAGTATTTCATCTTGATCTCTGAGCTCTCTGCCTTTTATTTTCATTCTCACATAGAATACAATCAACAATATTCACTTGTGTTGCACGGTCTTGTCTATTTGTTGATTTTATTACCTCTTACTCAAAGCAATTTTTGAAATATACTTCAATCTTCAATCAAGTTACATCTCTTCACATTTAATGGTAGACTCATATATCTATTACCTAGTTTAACACCATCAACTGCCTTTAGCAATGTTTACTCCATTGCAGGCATTTGAACTAGGTCTCTACTCTGAGGACAGCTCACTATTCAAATGTATTGTTTTCTACCATAGTAACTCACAAGCCATGTCATTTCTTCCTTTCTTAATTCCATGTACATTGGGGGCCCTGCAATAGGTAATAGTTGCCTACTTCTTCCTATGACTAAATCATAATATATATCTCTCTCTCTCACTCACTCACAGAGAGAGAGAGAGAGTGTAGATTCTAGCTAACTGGGTCATTTGTTAATTGGGACAGCAGTTTATTTGGGACAAATCTTAGAAAGTGTTGGGTCATCCCATAAATAATGTGGTTATTTTAATTGCATGCACTAAAAGTCGGAGGGAGATGGGATAAACTACCTGCATCAACTTGCTATAAAAGCAGGTAGTAATTCTACCTTGACTTATTCTTAATGCAAGCTTTGAAGAGTGTAGTTCAATTTTAACAGTTATTTTTCCAAAGCTATAATGGAAGTGATAAGGGAGCATATTCAGTATATTTTGCTTTATGAGTTCAATAAAGGCAACAACACAACAGAAAGTGCAAGGAATATTAATGCAGCATATGGGGATTGGACAATAAGCATAAATCAGTGTCAATGGTGGTTCCAGAAATTCCGAGCTGGAAACTACAGCCTAGTAGACAAGCCTCATCCTGGGAGATCTGTAGACTCGGTGAGGACATCCTGCAAATCCTGGTGGAACAAAATCCCATCGTAAATGTTGAGAAACTAGCAGAAAAGCTTGGATTTGGTCATTCAACTATTCATCAACACCTGTGTGCCATTGGAAAAGTCAGCACATTGGGTCAATGAGTTCCTCACAAACTTTCCAAGTCTAATCACATGAAGAGAGTGAATCTGTGCTCTTCTTTGCTGTCACATCTAAGGAATGAACCTTTTTTAGACCGAATAGTGACTGGTGATGAGAAATGGGTTCTCTATAAAAATGTCAAGTGCCAAAGACAGTAGGTAGGGAAAGGAGAAACACTGGCAATCCAGACTAAAAAAGGTCTTCACCCACATAAGGTGTTGTTACCTATTTGGTTGGATATGAAAGGTTTAGTCCATTTTGAACTTTTAAACCCAAACCAAACAATAACAAAGGTTATCTACTGCAAGCAGATTGAGCGGCTTAAGTCAGCACAAGAAGAAAAATGATCACTTTTGGTTTCAAGATGAAAGGTGTTTTTCCATCAGGATAATGCTCGGCCACATACAGTGAGGATGACATTCCAAAGGCTTGAGCAGTTTGAATGGGAAACGATGTCCCGCCCACCATATTCGCTGGACACTGCTCCATCTGATTATCATTTATTCCACAGTCTTCAAAATTATATGGCTGGAAAAAATATGAATTCTGTAGATGAGGTCAGAACAGTACTGGAGGAGTATTTTTCATCATGGACAAGTGGGTTTTGGAAGATGGTCCTTGCAAGTCTAACAAATAGATGGAAGAGCATTGCAGAAAATGAAGGAGAGTATATTTTAGATTAAAAAAGGGCTTTGTTTATCTTAATTTTGAAAAACAAAAGAAATATAAAAAAACTTCATTATTTATGGGATGACTCAATAGAAACATATTGAGATAGTTGCCTCAATCGACCTACATATTCAGGGCATCATACAGGTTGATCAGAATAATTATATTTAAAGTGCATGCTTAGAATATGTAAGATAAAAACTTAAGCAATAACCATTTCAACTCCATAATGAACATGTGTGTAAGTGATGTCTTTAGAAAATCTTGCTGCATCTTGGTTACAAGGATGAATGTGGTAAAACAGAAAAGATATTAGGCTAAATTATATATATATATATATATATATATATATATATATACACTAGCAGAGATACCCGGCATTGCCCATGTCACATAGAATTCAAGAATTGGACTTTTCTTTTAAATTTTCTCTAATGAACTGGAATACCTATGATTTGAATTTCATCAAAATTGCAGATGAAGAATTTTAATGAGGGTTCTTTCCCACTTTACACACCCTAACAAAAATTCTAATCATGACACATTTATCCCATGCTACTCATCGTTATGACCAAATTCCAAAATTCAAATCTTATGGAATCTATTGAAAAGTTTTTGCTCCTGAAAAATGGAGCTCTAAAATGTTGGAGTTAAGGACACAGGTTCGTGTGTCACATGGCTAGCTAGAGGCGATGGCCTCTTGGAGCTAATCAATGGCAGCATTCGTCCTATTTTTTTGGACTGCCATGTTGGCTTGGCGATAACTATTAATATCCAGTACCACTGCCGTAGTCTCCTTTAGAGAGACTTAGAAATATTAATATTTCTATTTCTGAAAACCAGTGGATGTATTCCATTGAATTTAGGTAAATAATCCTTCGTACAGACGGTCAGTAGCGACGCCTGCTGGGTTCGGCTGCTCTATATTGACAAGGGGCAATACCCCGAAACTAGTCTGTAGATGCCAGACCAGCAAGGGGAAGCGGCTGACCTCCCCTGTTCGAAGGTTATAAAGGACACAGGTTCGTGTGTCACATAGCTAGCTAGAGGCGATGGCCTCTTGGAGCTAATCAACGGCAGCATTCGTCCTATTTTTTGGACTGTCATGTTGGCTTGGCGATAACTATTAATATCCAGTACTGCTGCCGTAGTCTCCTTTAGAGAGACTTAGAAATATTAATATCTCTCTCTCTCTCTCTCTCTCTCTCTCTCTATAT
>NC_142928.1:131012109-131027109 GCF_046866305.1 Octopus bimaculoides
CTGAGTAGAAATAACATCATCGAAGTCTGTGATGCTGATGACCCATCCTTCATGTCGAGGATCATCACAGGTGACAAGAGTTGGGCCTACGGGCATGACCCTGAGACAAAGCAGCAGTTGTCAAAATGGATGAGAAAAAATTATGGCTGTCTTCATTACATTTAACTTTGTTCTGGTTGCATTGCACATAGGAAACTCAGTGAAGATCCGCATTGGGCTAATGGCTTCCATTTCCAATGAAAATGTATTAAAGTAGTTTATCACAAGAGATATATCTTTCGGATATATAAATGATATTTCGGTAGAGAAAAAATGAAATCAAATCTCCCTTTCAGACTATTTCTTTGTGTGTGTGTGTGTCTGTGTGTATGTGAGAGAGAGAGAGGGGGGAGGGGCACCATGACACATAGCAAGCAATTTTTAACTCGTTTCTCTTATATCACATTAAATATTTCATTTTTTATAAAATATGTAATTGTATTTTACATTCATTAATTTCATGTTCCAGTAACAATGTCAATATGTATGAAACTTACAACTACTGATATACATAAGTAAAGGCGCCAATTTTGAAAAATGTGCTCCTGAGGGAGCGGTCGCACCCCTTGCTCCCCTATTAGCTATGCCACTGATATAATATGTGCGTGCATGCGTATGTGTGTGTGTATTAGATGGACAAAATGCCACTAAGCGTTTTGCTCGGCATGCAAGTGTTTCTGCCAAACAAACATACACACATTAAAATTTATCATACGTATATTCCTGAAACCACCCTAACATCTTTTAAAAATAGGAAGGCTACTTTAGATGGTGATAATGACATTAGAGTCATAATTAGATCAGAGTTGACTTTGAGCCAATCAACAATATGTTAATGAGTGATCATAAATGCAATCGGATGACTTGCTAGAATTAACAGCCGAATCTCTTTTAAATGATATTCTACCAACTTATAAAGAACACTTACTGAAGTTATGAACCATTTGGCAACTCGGATGCATTATTCTAGATCTGATCATTGTCTGAAAGTACAAAAGCTAAAGCATTCACCTGATTACTGTTGGATCAGATTTGTGCTGCTCCTCTAATTTAGGTATAATTTTTATTACAAATATTCCTTTTAGAGTGTCACTTGGCATGTATTTCAGGATAATTTACTTTGCCTTTATAACCACTTCGAAATTATTGTTGTTACTTTCAGTCTAGATGCCTTGTAGCATACCTTGATTGAAGGCCGGCAGCCAACCATTTGCAATAAACTTTGCATATGTTTACACTTGTATTTTGAATACTGAAAATGATTGTCACACTGAATTATACGATTTGATTTTTCTGCATTTATTTTCTGCCGCAATAATTTATTCGCTACAATATACAGACAGACAGATAGATATTGAGCATTACAAGGACAATTAGAAAGTGTTCCAAGACATGTCTTTCTACAGTGAAATATAACAATAACAATCACACTTTATATATATATATATATATATATATATATATATATATATACAGAGTGAGAGAGAGAGAGAAAGAGTTTTTGAAGTGCTGTGTACAGATATTATATATTTAGAATAATAAGGTAGTCAAAATGTTGGATGATTACATATATATTTTTATTTATTTACATCTTATTTACATCTTTAGCACTTTCTTCTATTATTGGATTTATCAAAAAATGGTTTAAATTTAGATTTCTTGGCCTTTTTATATATATAAAGTATTTTCTGGGGTTTGCCAAGCAAGGGAGAAGAAAGAAGAAAAATTTTTTGTGAAGGAGGGGAAGATAAAGAGGTATGGCTTTTGTATGGTCTGACTTGTTTGTTTAGTACTTAGTGGCCTTTTAAGGTGGGAAAGGAAAAAGAAGAGAAAGGAAAAAGAATTTTTGTATTTGAATTGGTCAAGGTTTTAATTGAAAAACCAGATGTTGTTTTTGACTTTTTTGTGTAAAAATTATAATTTCATTTTCAGGTCTTGCTCTTTTGTCTTCAATATACACCCACACAGCAATTATATATATATATATATATATATATACATACACATATACCCATACACACATACACACACATACATGTGTGTGTGTGTGTGTGTAAAAAAAGTTTAATTAGATTCGTCCTTTAATTTGGAGGTTTCCAAAAAAAGATTTCTAATATAGATTCTTCATATTTTGCTGGTAGCTTACTGGCGTAAAATTTTGAATATGAAAATAATACTTGTATATTATGTGTGGTGAGTTTATGGAAAGAAATCCCATAAAACTCAACAATTTTGATAAAAATGGAGAAGAGAAGGTGTTATATAAGAGAATTTTAATTCATGCAGATGATCATTTCATACAGCGATATAAAAATCATGCAAATTCATGGTTGAATAGAATTAATTAAATTAATTAGATAAAATTAAATTAATTATATATCACTATACTCTTCAGTGGAAGAAGTATAAACAAAATTTTTACAAAGGACTTGAGAAAGGAAAAAGCAGAATAGGATCTAGGAGATTCATATTTATCCTTATGAGAAGGAAAGATATGTGTAAGTCCAGATAGGTATTAACTACAAAGAAGGCTATAATGGTTATTTGAAATATAAGTGAGAGGGGTTTTAGAGACGTTCCCTCAACATATACATATATACAAGTATATACACACACATATACATACATGTATACATACACACACACACACACACACACACATATATATATATATACACAAACACACACACATATATATACACACACACACACCCAGAGACATCTATATATGTATATGTTCATATTTTAGTACACATGATTTTTTAAAAATAATTAATTAATATAATTAAAGATTCATCTCTCTGATTAAATAAATTTGGAAAGTTTTGGTCATTTTAGCCATTACTTTTGATTTTTGTCTGAGTATTTGTCCTTCAGACTGCAAAAGGGTATTTTTTAAAAAAGCAATGCACAATGCTGTCACAATTATATTTCTAAATTCATCTCTTTCTGGTTGGCTGTTTTGTTTTGAATATATTTCAAAGCTCCAACCTAGAATTTTCTAAAAGAGAAAGAGAGCCAATTACAGAAGAGGGAAAGCAGCTGTTCTTAAAGAATTTTGGAATCTGGAGTGTTTTGCAAGGTCCAACAACAATGTGGTAAAAAGGTTTTAGCAATGGTTTGAGATCATCTTTAACATATATACAATCAAATTCATATAGGTAGAATTTCAAAAAAATATATAGTTATGTTAATTTTTGTTGAGGACTTCTTTTGCGAAGTATAGTTCCATTATCTTATCGAAATTTGAATTTCCTTCACATATTGCCAAATGTTTCCTTTTTTTCAAGCGTTTAATTTTGGTGTGAACTTCTTTATAAAGAGCTGTTCCGTTGTTTTTCAGAAGTTTAGGTTGTTCCTTGAGCATTTGTAGAAGAGGAAGATTTTGAATTTTCCTTCTCCACATATTTCCAAATGTTTGTTCCGTGGAATTTTTCTCTTGTCGGATGTGTTGTCTATGGATTCTTGTGCATTGGCAAAGGGAATTATTGGTTTCACCAATATAATTCTCCTTGCATTTGGGGTAAGTAATGCAGAATATGAGGTTTTGCATCTTGCAGTTCATATTTGCATTTACTTTGAATAAGAATCCACTCTTAAATTTTATGTGGGTGTCCCTGTCTGTATATTTGTAGTTATTGTAGTTGTTGCATATTCCACATCTGTCTCCACATTCCTTTATAGTGAATTCTGTTTCATTCTCTGATGTGAATTTTGCTCTTGTAAGTTGTTTTTTAAGGTTTTTTCCTGGCGTTTACTATTTTACAGTTTACTATTTTACAGTTTTTTCATTTTTGGGTTCTGTAAGAGTAAATAAATAAAAAAATTATATATAATCATCTAACATTCTGACTACCTTATTATTCTTAATACACACACACACACACACATATATACACACACATATATACATACACAACAACTGAATAAATAGAACAGTATTCAAGAGACAATCAATAGAATAAGTTTCACTACATAATATATGAAATAGTAATCGTAATTATTGAGAAGAAAATAAATAGAACATTCCAAAGCTGATTGACATAGCTTCAAGTAGCACTTCTGTAAGGAAACATAGAAGATGCAGAGACGATCCCATGGAGCTGAGTGACATGGTTGTGTGTGGACTTTTGGATGGTTCTGCTTAGGATTCAGTTTGCCAACTTTTTATAACTGTTGGTCTAGCTTCTATAATTTTCTGCAAAACTATTTGGCGGAAAGTCCACACACTTCCTTAGAAGTTTACTGTGTCAATTGTTACAAGTCAACCAGGTCTGCAACCTGACTGGGAAAGACTGAAATCCATCATTGATTATTTTATATCTGGCAATGTTAAACTGTTACAACAACTAAGTTTATTTCGTTTCTACTCCAAATGGGTATCTCCTTTCATAGAACTAATTCAACCTCTGCTTATTTTCGGTGTCACTTTAGCATGCAGTCTACCAGTCTATTTATACTTTAGTGTGCAGTCTAACCATTACCCTCACCCCTAACCTAGCCCTAAACCTTAACCCTCATCCTAAACCCTAACCTTAGTTCTAACCTAGATCAGGTTAGTGTAGACTACAGATACTGCAGTGGACTGCACACTATTTCCTATATTTTCATTGGAAAAACAACATCTAGATGTTATTAATCTGCTTAAAAGTTCAATAGTTGGTCAATGTATTTCTTTCACACCTGTATCATCTGAAGTTTCTCTGCATATTGAGACTAATACTTCTCGAACTACAATTTTGGATGATTTTTTTTTTGTTTATCCACTGAGTAATTAATTTGTCACTCTTTTCTTCAGAACTGTTCATTGCCTGAACAAAATTTTTCATTAATTAAAAAGACCACTATGGCTACCATAGAAAGTGTTAGGAGAATGGCGAGCATTTTACTTCAAAGCCATTTTCTATTACACACTGACTAAAAAGCGATCTCATTCATATGTAACCAGAATATATTCATATATATAAAAGTATCTATCTATCTATCTATCTATCTATCTATCTATCTATCTATCTATTTGAGAGAGAGAGAGAGAGAGAGAGGGAGAGAGATAGACAAATAACAAAAACAAATATTGATAAGAGTCTTTGTTGGCACATTTAATGATCGTTCTACTATTGTAGCATCCAATATATGCCTATCAAAATAATAATACAGCTATTGATGCTCCTCACTAACTGGTTTAGAATGATGGATTTTCAAAAGCTTTCATGTCACCCTAAAGTGATGTGATGGCATTGTATCCTTTCTTTGGATGGTGTTAAAATAATAATAAAAACTTGTGGCATTTGCATGTTTGGTGGAGGCGTGTGGTTTAGTGGTTAGGGTGTCAGCATCATGATCGTAAGATTGTGGTTTCTATTCCTGGACCGGGCGACGCGTTGTGTTCTTGAGCAAAACACTTCATTTCACGTTGCTTCAGTCCACTCAGCTGGCAAAAATGAGTAACGCTGCGATGGACTGGTGTCCCGTCCAGCTGGGGAACACATACGCCATAGAAACCGGGAAACCGGGCCCATGAGCCTGGCTAGCCTTTAAAAGGGCGCATTTATTTTTTTTTTATTTGCATGTTTGGAATTCTATTTATGATTCTGCCGTCTTCCTTATGCCAAATATAAGCTCACACAACCATGTATGTAAACATTTCAATAGCGACTACAACAGTCAATTACCATTGTCTAACTCATGCTGTTACTTGTTTCTGATTAAAGATGAATACTCAATGTTTCTCTTTGCATTTGTGCGTTCAGATATGATATTCCCTATAATAATTCAGTATCTTCAAAATATATTCTTTATATTTGATGTTCCAGTTTCAATCCGCTCCAGATTTATACCTTGATATGCTTGTATCTTTTTGGTGAGCAATATTGTTCAAATTAAGGCTATTCAGTATCATCCTACTGGGAACTAACAAGTGAAATGTTTAAATGGAACTCTATTGCTCTCTGTTCAAGAAAGTGCTAGGAAACCATAGAATATCTTAGGGAAGTTGATCTAGGTGATTTGTTTCTCCTTTACATTGCGATTAACTTGATATATAATCCTTTCTACTATAGGCTCAAGCTTAAAATTTTGGGAGAGGAGGGTAGTCGATTATATCAACCCTCAGTGCTCAACTAGTACTTATTCTATTGACCCTGAAAGGATGAAAGGAAAAGATGATCTCGGCGGCATTTGAACTCAGAACATAATATCAAATGAAATGCCACAAATCATTTTGTCCAGAATGTTAATGATTCTACCAGTTTTTCGTCTACTAACTTGATACATAATGAAAGACTTTTAGCATTGTTAAATATCTTTTAGTATTGCTAAATGTTAATTTTACTGTCTTTACCTGAACAACTCTCTAAACCTAGAGAAATTTTACTTACATGGTTTAATCCTAGCAATAGAGTTGAACAGCAGATCAATCATATTAAACTGATTGAGGCTGCTCATCACTAGGCTTGGATCAAATACCCTGATGGTCGAATTGATACTGTTCCAACTAAATATACAGGGTGTCCATAAATTATTTTTACACCTCGTACAATTTATTGTGTCCAAGTAAGTTTATCTTAATCTTTTTGATGTGACTCTACTTTATACTGTCTTTTCTCCCTCTCATTTTCTCTCTCATCCTTTCTCTAATCCCCTTTTTTTCTCCCATTGTTGTTTACTATTGGTCATGTCCTGTACTCATATATGCATATGTATATATATGTATGTATGTATATATATATATATATATATATATATATATATATGTATATATATATATATATATATATATATATATATATATATGGCAAGTGAAATCGGAATCGAACTAAATTTGTAGGAACACTAAACTCGGCTTGCGAAGACCTGTTGGGCGAAGCGAAATCGAGATGGCACCTGTACCAGTGTGGCACGTAAATAGCACCAGCATAATCGTTACCAACGTCGCCTTCTTAGCACTTGTGCCAGTGGCACGTGAAAACACATTCAAGCAAGATCGTTCATCGACTTCCTGGCACTTGTGCCAGTGCAACGTGAAAAGACATCCGAGCAAGATCGTTGCAAGTGCAGATGGGCTGGCCCCTATGCAGATGACTCATAAAATACACCATTTCGAGTGTGGACGTTGATTGTTACCAACGTCGCCTCCCTGGCACTTGTGCCAGTGGCACGTGAAAAGACATTCGAGCGAGATTGTTGCCAGTACTGATGGACTGGCTCCTGTGCAGGTGGCACGTAAAATACACCATTTCGAGCGTGGCCGTCGCCAGTACCACCTGACTGGCCCTTGTGCTGGTCGCACATAAAACACCCTCTACACTCTCGGAGTGGTTGGCATTAGGAAGGGCTTCCAGCTGTAGAAACTCTGCCAAATCAGATTGGAGCCTGGTGTCGCCTCCTGGTCCACCAGTCCTCAGTCAAATCCAACCCATGCTAACATGGAAAGCGAACGTTAAACGATGATGATGATGATATATATATATATATATATATATATATATATATATATATATATATATATATATATGCATATATATTATTTATATTATATATATATATATATATATATATATGTATATATATATATAAAACCCTCCCTGGCGAAGAATGTACACCCCAACACAGATTAGTAGTTAGCGACTTCGAGATCAAGGCAATATGGGTGCCCAGAAGTAGACCGGCCTGGGGGAGAAGGGTATGGAAACTTAAAGACCCTGCAAATGGACAGAGATTTAGAGACAAGTTACTTGAAGCATTTGACGAAATAGAAGGGGATATAGCATCATACAACGTGGAAGACAATTGGAGATTTCTGCAGGACAACCTGTTGAGAGCCACAGACCAGATCTGTGGCTGGTGTAAAGTCCCCTCTCGACCCAGAGTAACATGGTGGTGGAACAAGGATGTAGACGGGGCTATTAGACAAAAGAAACAGGCTTGGAAGGACTAGAAGAACGGTGGTAGCAGGGAATTGTACCAATCTGCCAGAAGGGAAGCTAGGCGACGGGTTTATTTAGCCAGAGGGGAAGCAGATAAGAAAAGATTTGCCAATGTTCTGTGCCGTGAGGACCAAAGACTCGAGGTATTTCGTGTTGCAAGACAGTGTAGGAGAGAGAATAGTGATGTTGTAGGAGAGAAATGTGTTCGCATGGATGATGGTACGCTTGCACTAAATGAGGCTGCAAAGAAAGAGGTCTGGAGATGCCACTACGATAGATTGCTTAATAAAGAGAATGAATGGGAGAAAGAGAGCCTGCTGTATGTTGACCCAACAGAGGGACCAGCTATCCGAGTTGACAGTACCAGGGTAGATAAAGCAATTAAGAGTATGAAGACAGGGAAAGCCCCCTGCCCATCAGGAATCACTGCAGAGATGCTCAAAATATCTGGCAGTGTTGGCTACAGCCTAGTCACCCGTATTACGAACCAGGTGATACACGAAGGAGTCATACCCAATGACTGGTGTAGCAGCACCATAGTAAACTGCTACAAAGGTAAAGGTGACACTTTAGACACTAATAATTACAGAGGCATCAAGCTGTTAGATCAGGTTATGAAAGTTACGGAGAGGGTCATAGCCCAACTAATTAGGGAGCAAATCAATTTAGATGAGATGCAGTTTAGGTTCGTGCCAGGTAAAAGCACCACTGATGCCATATTTCTAGTGAGACAGCTGCAGGAGAAATATCTAGTCAAGGATAAACCTCTGTACCTGGCCTTCGTTGACATGGAGAAAGCCTTTGACAGGGTCCCCCGATCCCTTATCTGGTGGTCAATGAGGAAACTTGGGATAGAAGAATGGTTAGTGAGAGCTGTGCGAGCCATGTACAGAGATGCTGTCAGTAAGGTGAAGGTTGGAAATGAGTACAGTAATGAATTCCGGGTAGAGGTAGGGGTCCACCAAGGTTCCGTCCTCAGCCCCCTCCTATTTATCATAGTCCTCCAGGCGATCACAGAGGAATTCAAGACAGGTTGCCCCTGGGAGCTCCTCTATGCTGATGACCTTGCACTAATTGCGGAGTCACTATCAGAACTAGAGGAGAAGTTTAAGGTGTGGAAGCAAGGACTAGAATCGAAGGGCCTTAGAGTCAACCTAGCAAAAACCAAAATCCTAATAAGCAGGAAGGTAGATAAAACACAAACCCCTTCAGGTAGATGGCCCTGCTCAGTATGCAGTAAAGGAGTAGGTAGTAACTCTATAAGATGTACCCGGTGCAAGCTATGGACACATAAGAGGTGCAGCAATATCAAAGGCAGATTAACTACAAAGTTAGTTTTTGTATGTGGCAGATGTTCAGGTGCAATAAACACTGTAAACAAACAGGAAACAACTTCTATCTCATTCCAGGGAGAAAAAACTAGAGGTAGTTGATAGCTTCCGCTATCTGGGTGACCAAGTTAGTAGTGGGGTTGGGTGCGCTGAAAGTGTAACTGCTAGAATAAGAATAGCCTGGGCCAAGTTTAGAGAGCTCTTACCTCTGCTGGCGAAAAAGGGACTCTCACTCAGGGTAAAAGGCAGACTGTATGACGCATGTGTATGAACAGCCATGCTACATGGCAATGAAACATGGGCTGTGACTGCTGAGGACATGCGTAAGCTCGCAAGGAATGAAGCCAGTATGCTCCGCTGAATGTGTAATGTAAATGTGCATACCCGTCAGAGTGTAAGTATCTTGAGAGAAAAGCTGAACATAAGAAGCGTCAGTAGTGGTGTGCAAGAGAGACGATTGCGCTGGTTTGGACATGTGGTGAGAATGAATGAGGATAGCTGCGTGAAAAAGTGCCACTCCCTAACAGTTGAGGGAACCCGTGGAAGAGGTAGTCCCAGGAAGACCTGGGCTGAGGTGGTGAGGCAAGACCTTCGAACATTGGGCCTCACCGAGGCGATGACTACTGACCGAGACCTTTGGAAATGTGCTGTGCGTGAGAAGACCCGGCAAGCCAAGTGAGATCGTTGCCAGTGCCCCTGGACTGGCTCTTGTGCCGGTGGCACATAAGATGTACCATCCTGAGTGTGACCGTTGCCAGTACCGCCTGACTGGCCTTGTAGGGTTTTCGAGCGAGATCGTTGCCAGTGCCCCTGGACTGGCTCTTGTGCGGGTGGCACATAAAAGACACCATTTCGAGCGTGGCCGTTTTCGTGCGGGTGACACGTAAAAGCACCCACTACACTCTCTGAGTGGTTGGCGTTAGGAAGGGCATCCAGCTGTAGAAACTCTGCCAAATTAGATTGGAGCCTGGTGTAGCCATCCGGTTGCACCAGTCCTCAGTCAAATCGTCCAACCCATGCTAGCATGGAAAGCGGACGTTAAACGATGATGATGATGATGATGATGCATATGTATATATATGTATATATGTATATGCATATATATATTATTTATATTTTATATATATATATATAAACAGAGAGATAGATAGATAGATAGATAGATAGAGAGAGAGAGAGAGAGAGAGAGAGAGAGAGAGAGAGAGAGAGATAGAGAGAGAGAGAGAGAGAGAGAGTGATGAATGAATGCAAGTATGCTTTGCCATCATGTAGTTTTTAAGTTCATAGCAGTCGTTTGTGTTGCAGAGTCTTCATGCTGACAAATCTGGTTCTAGTTGTTGAAACCAGTTGATAATGAATTGAGTATGACATGAATTGAGTATGACATGAATTCATCCACACTGCTCTATCTGCTCTGCTCTCAAATCTGCTGTGTTTCTTTTTCTAGCAGAGATACTTTATTTAAAGCTTGACTGATTCGTTAGTTTAATGGCCATGTCAGCATTCAATTTGAAAGATCAGGTTTTTGTTTCTCAATTGGAAAAAAGAAATCAGTCAATATTTTTTGGTTATATGAAAATTTATGTTGAGTTTGAAGTGAGGTGGGATGAACTAAATAGCATTTCGGTTGCTATTGTGTTTCCTTGAGTGTATGTTCTTCACTTGTAGATTGCACCTCATTCAATATTAGATTAATATTTTTTGAAACCACTAATTTCTAAAGCTTTATTGTAATAGTTCAGTCAAATATGATTTTAACTGAAGATATATTAAAAACTTTTTGCTTAGGTTTCTAACTAAATTCTTATAAGTAGTAGTAGTAATTTTTTTCCCTTTAGGTTTTTTATAAGGTTTATAGTTGTTTGTGTCAAAATCTCAGGTAGCATCTCATGTGAGCCGTAATATTAACCACTAATTTTTTTTTTTTAAATAGTAAATCTCTAACCTTGTGTAATATGTTCTGAAATAACTTAAAACCGTTGTCTAAGGAATTAAATTTTGCCTTGAATATGTCAAGATGTATCATATGGCAAGCCGAAAATCTTCTCTCCGTCTTGAGATTTTATGTTAACATCAAAAGGATCTTTGATATCTTTCACTTGTGCTGCATCCTTCTTAAAAAGAGATATTTTGGTGCACATAATCGTATCAATAATGCTACCATTAATGGTGAAATATATTCCAGTAAATTTCTGAGATATTGAAACAGCCTACAAACAAAACAGATAAAAGGATCAGTTATTATCAAAATAGGTCAGTGTCAGTAATCTCTCTGAGATGCTTGAAGAAGATGAGTGACATTCATCCATCTCTTGTTTTATATGACATTAATCAGTTTGATATGTTCAAAAGGAAGTTTGTCAATTCTTTAAAGGGGGTTTGAGTATACGTGACTTGGCTTTCAACATTATAAACCACAAGAGTGGAACTGATTGATCCACCAAGTATGTTATTAATGATAATGTACCCCTTATCAAGGTGAATGAAAAAAAAAAATTTTTTTTTAATCAGTCATTGGATGCTTCAATTATGTATGACATCAATGTTGATTGTTTATCGTTTTGCATCAATGGGTTTTATTCAAAGCAAATAAATTCTGATATATAAACTGAGTTTAAATGACAATAACTATAACAACAAGTAACCATGATTATCAGCACATACTATGTTTTAATATAGGACACATAACTGTTAAGTATGAATACTGGATTTCAATTTATTTTGTTGAAACTTGGTTAATCGATCCAGGAGAAATGAAAGGTGGCATTTATACTAGTGGGATTTATATTTAGAAATACAAGTATTAAAATAAAACGAAATAAACCTAAAGTATTTGTTTATGAGTGACATTTTCCAATATCTTTTTTATGCTTAACTAATTTCAAAGTCCTTGTTTATATTTAAAATGAAAGGTACTAATGAGGTTTCAATTTTATATGAAAAAAATATACTGTGAGATATTCATGTCTTTCTCAAGGGTGTCACCTCACCAAAATCTTAACTCTGCCTCTTGGTTCTCGCTTCTGCAGAGAGTTATAAAATATGTCCATGGTAAACTTAGAGAAATAAATATTATTCATTTAAAGACTATAGGCATGAACACAGTATTGAACAAGTTTGTTGATTTTCCATATTCCTTTCTATAGAAAAGTGTAGGCTCGAAATGTAAAAGACTTCCATTTTCTCAAAGTGTCAAACTAACACACCCTGTTTATGTTATTCTTTCGTCTGTCTCTGTTTTTTGTATATCTTTGGTACATTTTTTAACCATCCATCCATCCATCCATAAGAGAATGTTATAATGTGTGTGTGTGTATATATGTATGTACACACACACATACACATATAAGGAAAATATGACAAGGTAGAAAATGCTAAAATAATTTTATCATGAAGTACATTTTAGTACTGGTTTCTGTCTTCTAGACTTTTTCAACTAAGAGTAAAATAAGGAAAACAAATAAATTGGAGAAAAAAAATGAAATTGGTATAAAATGACACACAGGCGACCACCACCCAAAGAGCCTTGGGATGTAGCATAGAGTAGAGCATGAAAGTCAGCAGAGACAATGCCTCAGACAGATAGCAAAGAGATGCAGACAGCAACACAGAACTAATGAATTATCGGCCACAACACTACAACTACTAACAGTAACTTTTTGAATACTATTACAATTACATCAAGAACAACAACTTCCAAACTCTCTCACCGTTTGTTGTTCGTAGTAACAACAGTATTTGTCTTTTGCTTGGGTACGAAAAGAATAAAAGTTTGTTGTTAAGAATCCCATCAGATTTCGTTGCCTTCTTCTATGTACTACTGTTGACCTCTGACGCGAGAAACAACTCATGCTTTAGTACAAGTGGTGACCTATTATATAACCACAAAACAAAACAAATTGAACTGAGAATTGAAACTAGATTGTGGACAATGTTTACAGAGAAGACAACAGTAACACTCTCTAAAGTACTCGGTTAGCATATTAAGAGCAAAACTTTTATTATTTTTATGTTATTTTGCGAAAGTAGTGTGAAAGGGCATATTTATCTGACTGAACTCAAAAAGTATTTGATTTCCTCTTTTCTTTTTGAGTTCAAATCTCACCAAGTCGATCTTGTCATTCTTCTTGGGTCGATTTATTGATCGTACTACTCCTACAGCTTATGGCCTTGTGCCAATGTGATAAATCAATACACATTCTTTTATATGCTAGAAGAAGCTGAGACAATAGAGCATTGTGCTGCGAGGTACATAAATGTGGATTGGTAGGTATCTCATTATTCTAAGTTCAAACCGTACCAAGCTCAACCTACTTCTTCATTTCTTCAGGGGCTCAGTAAATAAGTAACACTAAGATAAGATGATTGTTTCAATTAGTTGGATCTCAACTATCATTAAAAAACCCCCCAAAAAACTAACAAACAAACAATAACACTCTCGACAGCCTTATGTCTTATTAATAAATATTTAGTTTTTCCAACTATTTCAGTTCCGACTGAAATTTAAAAGGTGTTCGATACAGTTAATACCTGTCATGTATGCAGTCAGTTAAATAGACTTTGCTCCTCCCATACTTATCTGTGGTCAAATGCCAACACTGAAAATCAATATTATCTACTGCGAAAATAAAAGAAAGTTAGAACTTATCAATGAAAGCGGCTGTTGACGGAAAGTTGCGGTCTTTACCGAATTGTCAACCCTCTGTTTCTGCATTCCAAACGTCACTATCGACTGGCTTCTCCGGTCATTAACATAGTTTAATTTTTCGTTTCTAAACTCTGCCTTCTCCGTTATATTCTCCCATTTGTTGTAGGTGTGGAAAACTGTTAACTTTATTTTCTGTCAGTCTTTATTTATTGCTTGACCGACGTCTCTTTCGCTCGCTCTCTCATAAAAGGCAGACGAATTATGGAAAATACTAAACTGGAACAAAACAATATGTTAAAAAGTACATAGCGGTAAGTTTGTTAATTTTCTTATGTTGTTCCACCCATGTTTTTCCTCTGAGACATTCGTGGGTTTTTTAGTGATAATATTAACTTCAGTGATCATGCTTAATCTTCGATTTTAGAAACACGAAATACAAGTGTTTGTTTTGCAAGCACCTGTTTCCAAATAAACAAAAACAGATAGATAGAAAATAAACAAAGACTAAAAAGCAAACGCATATCTTTATTTCCGCCCTTATTCACTTTTCTAACTTCAGCTTCCAACACTTTCATTCTCGCCTTCTCACTCTTTCTTGTTATTTTATCTCCCTCATTTTTTTTCACAAATCCCGATCTCCCGTTAGTTTTCTCTTAGATTCTCGTTCCTTCTACCGTCTATCTATCCATCTATCTATCTGTCTATCAATCACTCTTCGCAATCAATTCATCTCTATTTTCGATTCTTCTACTATCTCTCTTTCTCGCCTGTCTTGCCCACACTTGCTTTTTCCATTTGTCCTGTTACCTAACCCACCTGTTTGACTTACCTCTTCTCTCTCATATAGTTTGTCTAACCCAGTGGTTCACACACTGACAAATACCGGGACCCGTCCCGAAAGTATTGAAGGTTTTTGCACCTTTTTCTTGTTAAAGATCAAAATGTGTGGGGTTGCATTGATATAAATTTTCTTTTGCCATAGTGTTTACAAGTTTAAAAAGTTTAAGACCATATTGTTTCCAGGGTATCTTTCAGAGAAAACCTATCAAAACTGAAA
>NC_142928.1:131032109-131042321 GCF_046866305.1 Octopus bimaculoides
TCATTGTTTCATATTTCTATAATCAACATTTCACTTACTGAATCAATATATTGCATGATTGAGAAAATTAAATGTGTCTGAGTATTTAACCATTTTAGGACCTTATTTTTTATGAAAAACAGTATATATGTTTCTCCATTAATTTTGAAAGTATTCAACAATTTGGGGTGTTTAGTCAGTTCACTTTTATAATTATTTTTATTATTCTTTTTGGAACAGTGGATCTTGAGGTATACAAATAAAGCTATAAATTATAGACTGTAAATATTGGGTTTTTTCAACCCAATATATTTACATGCTATAAGGCAGCAAGCTGGCAGAATTGTTAGCATGCCTGGCAACATGCTTAGCATCATTTCATCATCTTTACATTCTAAGTTTCAATTCCACCGAGGTCAGTTTTGCCTTTCATCCTTTTGGGGTCAATAAAGTAAGTACCAGTTGGACACTGGGGGTCGATGTAATTGATTTACCCTTTCCCCTGAATTTGCTGGCCTTGTGCCAAAATTTAAATCCGGTGTTTACATGTATTTTTATGTGCTTTGGGTTCATTATTCGAAAAAAGAATTATTTCACGTTCTCTCAAGTTTATAAAATTTTTATGATATCAGCAATTTATTTCTATATGAAGATGATGTTTAAACATAACTTATCAAAAGGTTCTTATATAAAATTATGATGGGAAGTTCTAATTTACATATGGACACTTTAAAATGAGAAATTTGGTATCAAAGAACCAAACAGCTTGGTATCCTTAGGGTTGAAGTTATAAACGAAGTTGAAAATTGATGACTGACTGGTAACATAATACTGTGTTTAGTATTAGGACTGTGACATTTGCAGGTTTCAGCTATTTCACTTCACTTCTGTTATTGTTGCACTATCTCCTTTCACTGAATTCAATAAGACTAATCACTCATTGATAGATGATACTTCTGTTTCTCCAGGGTCAATAAAATAATCATCATGCATTTGATATCTGACTTTGTTTTTTTTTTTATATTTTGCTTCTGTGAGAAATAAAACTTTATTTGGTTACATGCACGCATATGCACAACCATAACTACATCAAGTCAATGAGAGAAGTCTATGTGGTCACTCGATCTGCTAGAAACAGCAGCCAACCTCTTCCAAGTTCCTGTCTTAAAAACAAACACATTGGATAATGTGATCCTGTATACACTGTCTAAAAACAGATAGGATAGTCATGGTTGGAACATATTTGGTCATAAGTCTGCTCAGTCAGAATTTGGGGTTAAACAACAACAGCCATAATTCTTCTGTAAAAATAGATTTTAATGATTCTATACATGAAATTTTTAGTAGTGAAGTAGTTTAATCTTTTGAGACATCTTTTACTAATATATATCCTCTATTATCAATTACTTGACTTTTTGAGATCAGAGGTATCAATGAGTGATTAACTATATTGTTTCTTAATGGTACTTATGTTATCAAGGGAGAGTGTTCAAATTAGAAATGTACATTAGTGAGCTAAATATGTAACTTTTCTTCCTGCCATTTACACTGTATAATCTATTCTAAGAAAGTAAAATGAAATGAAATTATAGACAACCCTAAATACCAGACTTGAGTAATTGCATTGTTGATTTACTACATAGATATAGAAAAATGTCATGATTTCCCTTTATTACATGAGGTAGAAAAGTTCAGGTCATTTAGGGTTTTTCTCCCTTATCCCTTACTTTCATCATCATCATCATCATCATTTTGATGTTCACTTTTCCATGCTTGCATGGGTTGGACAGAATTTGTGTGAAGCAGATTTTCTACAGCAGGATGCTCTTCCTGCCACCAACCCTCAGCTGTTTCCAAGTAAGGTAATATTCATGCTTTTACTGAAGAGTGGAAGAGAAGGACATGGCTTGCATGTTTGTGACAGTCATTAACAGCCATCACATGATGCCTAGACAAGGAGACTATAAAACATACACATGCATACTCACATGCATTACTGTTGTCGGTAACAAAGGGCCTCTCCTTCAGAGTGAAAGACAGATTGTATGATGCCTTTATGTGAACAGACATGCTACATGGCAGTGAAATATGGGCTGTGACTACAGAGGACATGAGAAGGCTTGAAAAGAATGAAGTTAGTATACTCCGCTGAATATGCAATGCCAGTGTGCATGTACAGCAGTGTGTCTTAAGAAAAAAATTGAATATAAGAAGCATCAGAAGTAGTGTTCAGGAGAGAAGCCTGTGCTGATATGGCTGTGTGATGCGTAAGGACAAGAACAGCTGTGTAAAGAAGTTAAATCTCTAACTGTGTAGGGAATCTGTGGAAGAGGTAGACCCAGGAAGATGTGGGATGAGGTGGTGAAATGTGACCTTCAGATGTTGAATCTCATCAGACAAGTAACTGAGACTGTTGGCGATTTGCTGTGCTTTAGAAGACACGTCAACCTAACTACAGTTGTGGTCAGTGTCATTCACATGTGAAAGGCACCCATGCTGATGACAAGTAATAAGCACCACTGGTACACTCTGTGGAATGGTTGGCATAGAAACAAGCAAATGACCAAAACAGTCAAAATCAGTCACCACTATTGCCACAACATTTTTGCTCAATGCACAATGCATCAGCCCTTCCACCAATACCCAAAAATGGAAGATCCAATTTATTGAGGACTGAGTCAATGACCATCCACACCATATCCCTTTTCTCGTCCTCACAGAGACCCATCTCAATAACCTCCATTTGGAAGCTGAGGTGAGAGTGAAGAATTTTACAGCCATCCATGCAGATCGTGTCAGTAGAAGAAAGGGTGCGTGATTCTTTTTCAGCTGAAGCAATGGACGTATTTACCAACGGCTACTGTGAAACAGCTTCTGGGTATAGTAAAACCAACAATTTAATAGTAGTTGGGCTCTATTAGGCCACCCCTAACTCCTTTTCTATGCTTCAAGGAATGCCTCAATAGTATTAAGTGTTTCATCCATCAATGTCATGCTGACAACATATTAATGATGGTGTACTTCAACTTTCCCAATGTTGATTGGTACACAAACAGCTTGAAACCAGGTTTTTCCACCTCAACCCTGATAAGGAAGCAATAGAATTGCTTTTTGATTTCATGGATGAGTTTTTCCTGATCCAACTTGTTCGTGAACTAACAAGGTGTCACAAAAACACCTTGGACCTAGTATTCAGTAACCACACTGACACTATCCTCAATATTGCAGTGGAAAAAACACCACTACTCTCAGACCATGACATGGTTCTCTGCGATCTGAGATTCTACCACCAAAAGATCAAATCCTGTGACATCTCTCCAGTCCATCCATTTGACACTATGGAGCTTCATAATGCAGAATGGGATGCGATCAATCATGATATTTCTCAAGTTGATTGGGCCTTCATGCACGCAACCCCCCTCCAACATAAACACATCATGGTAGACATTTGTAGATACTGTGACAAATATATGCGCAAAACATATTCCATTAAGATCAGTATACAAATCGAAGTGCAGAATCCCTAGAAATAAAAGAGCGATTATCAGAAAATTAAAAAGAATTAACAAAAAAATCAACCAACTTAAATACTGCCAACAGCAACACACCCATTCGATTGCCATTGCATCACTCGAATCAAAAAAACACGACCTCCAAAAAAGGATGATGACCATCATTAATAGTCAAAGAGCAGCTGAGGAGAGTTGGGCTAATAAAACTCAATCCCAAAATGTTCTTTTCATTTGCAAAAAAACATATAGACGCTGTTTCCACTGTTGGTTCTCTGGTTGATTAGAACAACGTTCTACATGATGATGCAAAATCCATGTGTGAGATACTGCAGAGGCAATACTGCTCTGTTTTCAGTAATGCTAATGCGGTTGATCTGGCAGGTATCAATGATGTAAACCCTCAGCTAATCATATCTGACATAACTTTTGGTGCTCCTGATATCCTAACAGAAATACATAAGATTAAGTACAACTCAGCAGTAGGTCCTGATAAGTTCCCAGCCACTGTCCTGAAGATGTGTCGACATCAAATTGCACCCCCTCTAGCTGAGCTACATATATATATATATATATATATATATATATATATATATATATATATACACACACACATATATATATATGACGCTGGTCTTTGCTCATTCATATTGTTACATTCCATTGGTCACAATGTGCTTCGTTGCATTGTTGTAACTTTCAAATGATGCAACCCCGCCAGCTGAGAAAGCAGGCCTATGGCATATAAATAATTGAAGTCATTGCATTCTCACTAAATGGGATGCTAGTCCATTGCAGGGGACCTCATTTACAGCTGAGTGGACTGAAGCAACATAAAATGAAGTGTTTTGCTCAAGAACCCAATGCATCACCCAATTCAGGGATTGAAACCACGATCTTACGAGTGCAACATCCTAACCATTTGGCCATGTGCCTTCACATGCACGCACGCACACACACACACACACACATACACACACACACCACACACACACACACACACACACACACACATACACACACACACAGTATTAAAAATATCATTTCCAAATCACAAAAATTTATAGGGTTGGTGCTTTAAACACTGATTTCAATTGTATCATTAAGCAGATTAGCAATAAGTTTCTCTGTGAATAGAAAGGATACTAGATGTTGCAGATAGCTTTTCCTGCAGGAGGAAAGAATCAAACTTGGCGTTGCAAGCCGATGACTCACTCATCAATTTCAAAGTACTGCCACTGCCTATGGTTGTGAATTATACCACCAGTAGAATCTACTTGGAACTGGATGGACTTTATTGCTATGAGTTAATTGCCTTAGCCTCAGACATAATGCAGCATTGTTGACAGGCTACAAACTGCTGACCTGGCTGGTTGGCTGGTATCCTGCTAAATTCAGCCATCCATAGTTTCTGTTGAAAGCGTGTCTATAGTGAATCTAATTTACATAATTTTTCATCATGTTTTGTTTTTTTTTAACTTTCAGATTTTACTTTTATCTTAACAGAGTGTTGTGTCCAGTGTGTGTGTATGTATGTATGTATGTATGTGTGTGTGTAGATAATGTACAATATTTCACTTGTATTGATCTTTGAATGTACATAACTCATTTTAAAGATATATTGATACTACTGTAAAATATCTAGAATAGTAACAGCTTAATGCAAGATCTGTTACTTTGTGATTTGGGTTGTGATGTCTCAAGGTACATCAAGTATGCCTATTAGTTATTGATATTTAAAATATACAGTGCACAATAGTTCCAATACTTGAAGACAATATTACAATATGATTGAAAAGTCATAAATCTCAAAAGTGTATGAAGACACTGCAAATGTGCAAATGCAACCTGTAATATATTGGGGGAAGCACTTCATTCCACAATAAAAAGCAAAATCTCCATGTTGGGAAAACTTTAAGGAAAATAAAATCATTAAAATGATAATTATTGTCAGATTTTCAATTTCACAGATATGACACAAATGTTGCTCCCTCTTCGCTTATACTACATATATATACAGCAGATGTATAGTAAGAGAGAAAGAGAGGGTAAGAGAGAAAAAGGAGCGTGTGTGTGTGTGTGTGTATTGTATGGTTGATTGTAAATGTATGTACATTAGAAAATTGATTATCTGCAATGTTACTTGTCTATTTAAGTTAAGAATTGAAAATCTTTGAGTGTTTCCATTGCAATAATCAATCATATTTTGAATAAAGCTAAACAAAAAAATGAAATAGAAAAAAAAAGACAAACAAATAGAACAGCTCAACAAAATCGATTTATCAGTGAGACCACACCAGATCAATAAAGACGTGTTTATTGCAACAGGTTTGTCAAAACAGCCATTCAAACAAATAGATTTGGGCTATGCTTAGTGTGTGTGTGTGTGTGTGTGTGTGTGTGTGTGTGTGTGTGTGTGTGTGTGTGTGTGTGTGTGTGTGTGTGTGTGAGAGAGAGAGAGAGAGTGTATACCTAGTCAAGCTAGTTAAATATAATTCAGGCAAATACTTTAATGGCAAATTATAATGCTGTAATTATGCAGTTTTGGACAGGTACCTAACTGCATGATACATTGTGAAATATTGATAAAAATCCCCTTGACTTTTCTGGTATGAAGTCATCTGTTTTAAAGTGTTTATATTTAAATCTAAATTTTCCAACATAATATAATGGAAAAAAACTTCTGTTATGCTCCAAATACCAACTAAATATACCAATAAATGAAACGGTTAATTATTAGAATTAACTTGGAGGTGGCAAGCAGGCAGACATGCCAGACAAAATGCTTAGTGGCATTTCATCCATGTTTATGTTCTGAGATCAAATTCTACCTAGGTTGAGTTTGCCTTTTGTCCTTTTGGGTTCGATAAAATAAATACCAGCTGAGTTCTTGGATTAATGTAATCGACTTGCCCCCTCCCTGAAGTTGCTAGCTTTGTGTTAAAATTTGAAACCATTATTAAAATTAACTCAAACATAAAAAGTGTATTTCGTGAGAAATGTAGTCATTAAAGAGTTAATCTACAGCTTGTGTGTGGTTGAGACTAAAAGGAAGAGAGTAAGTTTGATAAAAACTGAAAATTTTAAATACGTAGGTGTTTCAATTCTCCAATTATTGTTTTGCCAAAACACAGCTATTATATGACCAAATGTCTTCTAGCTGTGACTAATAATGGGTGCACGCATGACTATATGGTTCAGAAATTCAGTTCAAAATGTTATAGTCATGTGATCTATCACATAACAAGGTCATAAGTTGAGTGAAGCCTTGTGAGAAGTCCATTGCATTTGTGTTTGTGTGTACACAAATATGCATGTATGTGTGTGTGTATGTATATATATAATATATATATGTATATATATATATGTATATATATATATGTATATATATATATATATATATATATATATATATATATATATATATATATATTAATAGTTAACGCCAAATCAACATTGCAGTCCAAAAAATAGGACGAATGCTGCCGTTGATTAGCTCCAAGAGGCCATCACCTCTAGCTAGCTATGTGGCACACGAAACTGTGTCCTTTATAACCTTCGAACAGGGGTGGTCAGCAGCTTCCCCTTACTGGTTTGGCATAAATACATATATGAAGAGGTACCCAAAAGTAACCGGAAATGTTCTCCATGGGACAAGCCCATTGTAGTTCAGGCTTCTGCTGCTAGAAGCCACTTGATGCAATCCTCATGTTCTCAATTTAGTGTCTATCCACTTTCACATCTGGCATGTGGCACACTGCACACATGTACAGGCAATGTTAATTTGACAGAGGGAGTGAGCTAATGGACAGCACAAATATTTAATTGTAATCAAATCACTTGTGGAAGTTGTTCAGCACACAGGTGGCTCAATATCATCTGGAGCTCTTGCCGAGCTCCCATCTGTTGTTTGTAATAAATACTTATTGGTTGAGCCAAATCATTTTGAAATTATTTAACTAAGAGAGCACATTTAAGTACGTAATATGGCCGTGGTTTCTTCTATAACACACATTTCAGTTATTTGGACAAATATTTTGAAAATCCTAAAGAGATCTTATGAAAGTAATTGTGTACTTGTGAGTGTGTGCATGAACTGTAAATCAGTTTCAACAAAACAGAAAGATAATTTTAGTAGATCAATGAAAGATTAAATAGCTATATTATATTTCTGATTTCAGAATTTAAAAAAAATTGTTCAATAATAATAATAATAATAATTTCAAAACTTATGACAGAGTGAAATAGATATTCCAAAGTCATGGCAACATTTGAGCTGACTAATCAAGAATTATGGAATTGTTGATCTGTTTTTGTCAGAATTTTAATGGGTCAAAAAGTCGAGCCCATTCAACCATTTAGCCTGTCGCGTTAGCAACATCAATTACAAAGAATTGTTGACAAAGAAGAGCTGATAGAAAAAGAGGGGAAAGCCAAACTGTAACATTCATTTTTCTCAAAGCATGCCCTCCATTAGTTATTTTATCAAGATAAAAAAGAATCTTACAGGCATTGACTTTACAGATAGGCAGGAGAGAAATGTTAGTTATTGAAAGATAGGAAGGGGAAGACAAAAGATTTCATATGCATTTTCCTTTAAGCATGCTGACAGGTTAGGGTTAGGGTTAAGCATGCTGACAGGAAGCAGAATGGGAATACAGCAAAGTGTTGAATCTGGATGGGTTTCCTTTGAAACAAAGTAACTATTTTAGCTCAATTTCCAAAGATTTGGACAACTTTCCAATGTGGTTATAAATACATTACATTCTTAAATTGATTTTTGAGTTATATAAAAAATAAACGGACATGCAGTGCATGACTTGCATGCTTCGACTGCATGCCACTGATATATATATATAATCAATACAATATGATATTATAATGATATGGTAATATATTAAGATATATTAAATATATTATAATATAGGTGGCTCATTAGCAAATTGAAACCAAAAAGGAATTAATAAATGAAGGTGCAAAATAGCACTGGCGATTGCTAGAAATGAGAGTCAAAGTTTAACTTGGAAAGCCACTAAAAGCAATAACCACATGATATTTACAGGGTTCGGGCACAGCAAGCTAAACACTCTTTCCCTTGTGAGATAAACTCACAGAATGAAATAGTTGGACAAAGCCTTATCACGTGATTTCAAAATTTGATCAGAATAATCTTGATTCTTGTCAGAGGCCTTCACCACTACTCAGTGTTAAAGAGATACCCGGTCTCGTAATAGTTCATGAGAAGAAAAAACTGTTATATATATCTTTTATCTCTTCTCTTTTACCTTTTGCATGTTTCAATCCTTAGACTATGGCCATGCTGGGGCACTGCCTTGAATTTTTAGTCGAATGAATCAACTCCAGTACTTAATTTTTAAGTCTGGTACTTCTGTCGATCTCTTTTGCCAAACCACTAAATTATAGGGACATAAACACACCAACAGCAGTTGTCAAGCGCTAATTGGGAGACAAAATCCCAAATTTTATTTAATTTGCTTTGCAGGAGCAACTGTTTTACCAAAAGTGTATATTGTTGTTAAATGCTCGAAATATGAGACTAGAAAAACAGCCAACAACTGATCCTCACAAAGGCAAAATTACTTTCCGAAACAACAGATGCAAAAGTAAACAAATGTGGTCGACCAAATTGTGCAACATGCCCAAACATTCTAGAAGGTTCAGAATTCCTCTTCAAAGAGGGACACAAATTCAAAGTTAAATCTAACTTTACTTGTGCCTCAGAAAATCTTATTTATGTAATAAGATGTTCGGGCTGCCACGAGAACTACATAGGGTCCACAGGATTATCGCTCAGACGTAGATGCACTCTGCACCGCCAGCAGATTGCACACCCAGAATACCGAATGATACCTTTTAGTGATCATATTGAGAAATGCGCAAAACAAATGCTACCACAATTTATAATCTTTCCTTTTTATCAATGTGCCATTAAAACACGAAACCGGTTATTTCTCAAAATACAATGTTTATATACCAAAAAGATTTTATAACATTTTTCTGACATAATTTAAATATATACTTTAACCATGTAACACAAGCCTTCTGTAGTTTTTCACTCTTATTATCTTTTATACATCCAACCACGTGCTTTCACATACAAACTTTCTCACCTATATATATATATATATATATACATATATATATATATATATATATATATATATATATATATACTATATATATATATATATATATATATATATATATATATATATATATATATATATATATATATACATATATATATATATATATATATATATATATACATATATATATATATATATATATATATATATATACATATATATATATATATATATATATATATATATACATATATATATATATATATATATATATATATATATATATATAATATATATATATATATATATATATATATATATACATATGTATTATATATATATATATATATATATACATATGTATATATATATACATATATATATATATACATATATATATATATACATATATATATATACATATATATATATATATACATATATATATATATATATATATATATATATACATATATATATATATATATATATATATATATATATATATATACATATATACATATATATATATATATATATATATATATACATATATACATATATATATATATATATATATATATATATATATATATATATATATACATATATAC
>NC_142928.1:131042821-131092821 GCF_046866305.1 Octopus bimaculoides
AGGTTCCGCTAGGTTCCTCACAGGCAAAGAACAGAGGTACAAGATTTTCTGGGCAGGGAACACTGATGGGGTCTGGGGCGTGGGTATACTTCTTGTGGAGAAATGGGTTGATAAAGTAATTGAGGTAGTTGGAGTATGCGACAGAATACTTAAGATTAGCAAGGCGGAGAGCTGGCAGAAACGTTAGCATGCTGGGTGAAATGCTTAGCAGTATTTCGTCTGCCGCTACGTTCTGAGTTCAAATTCCGCCGAGGTCGACTTTGCCTTTCATCCTTTCGGGGTTGATTAAATAAGTACCAGTTATGCACTGGGGTCGCTTTCGGGGTTGATTAAATAAGTACCAGTTATGCACTGGGGTCGATATAATCGACTTAATCCATTTGTCCTTGTTTGTCTCCACTGTGTGGAGCACCTTGTGGGCAGTAAAGAAATAAGAATACTTAAGATTAGATTAATGTTTCATCATGGGTTAGCAACAATTATCTCGGCCTATGCTCCTCAGCCGGAGCTACCTGATGGACAGAAAGATCGATTTTATGACACCCTCTTGCAGACTACCTTATTGACGAATGTCAGGGACCTTCTCTTCATGACTGGTGACTTCAGTGGACATGTTGGACAACATACAGGGGATCTCCATGGCGTACATAGAGGCTACGGTTTTGGTTCTTGAATTGAAGAGGGAACCAGGCTTCTGGAGTTCTGTGATGCATATGTTCTTATGGTTTGCAGTACTAACTTCAGAATATCTGCCAGTCAACTAATCACCCACCGTTCTGGCAGACACACTATCCAAATTGACTACATCCTTGCCGGAAAAAGGGAAAGATGGCTGCTTATAAATGCCAAAACCTTCCCAGGCAAAGAATGTACGCCACAACATAGACTGGTAGTTAGCGACTTCAGGAACAGGGCTAAATGGATGCCCAGAAGACGACCAGCATAGAGGAGAAGGGTCTGGAAGCTTAAAGATCCTGCGAATGGATGGAGATTTAGAGACATATTACTCGAAACCTTTGACAAAAGAGAAGGGGATATAGCTTCACACGATGTGGAAGACAACTGGAGGTTTCTGTGGGACAACCTGCTGAGACAACCTGACCAGATCTGTGGATGGTGCAAAGTCCCCTCTCGACCCAAGGTAACGTGGTGATGGAACAATGTTGTTGACAGGGCTATTAGAGAAAAGAAACAGGCTTGGAAGCACTGGAAGAATGGTGGTAGCAGGGAATTGTATCAGACTACCAGAAGGGAAGCTAGGCAACAGGTTTATTTAGCCAGAGAGGAAGCAGATAAGAAAAAATTTGCCAATGTTCTGTGCTGTGAGGACCAAAGACTTGAAGTATTTCATGTTGCAAGGCAGTGTGTGAGAGAGAATCATGATTTCATAGGAGAGAAATGTGTCTGCATGGATGATGGTTCACTTGCACTAAATGACTCCTTCCTCTCTTTTGTCCAATCCTTCCATCCTGCCCTCGAATTCTCCTGCACTATTTCCAACACTTCCGTCACATTTCTTGATATTTATGTCAACATACACCACTCAGCTTTCACTACCTCCATCCACTACAAACACACTGACTCACACTCCTACCTTAACTTCTCCTCCTCCCACCCTACCCACACAAAGCTCTTCATCCCTTTCTCCCACCCATGCTGCCACACTTGCCCCTACCTCTCTGACACCATCATCCTCACAGGCACCCATCATCATCCCTATCATATCACCAACTCCTTTACCTGCACTTCTAGCAATGTCATTTACTGCATCTCCTGCTCTTTCTGCCCTTCTCTGGACATTGGTCAAACGGGATGCCACTTGGCTGACCGGTTTGTAGAGCACCTCAGAGACATCAGACTCGACAATGCCACCCTGGTCTTGCGCCATTTCTGCTCCCCCAGTCATTCACTACAACACCTGGCTGTGTTCAGATTGCCTTTGCACAGGGGCCATCTGGACTCCCACCTTCACCGTGAACAGGAATTACTCTTCTCTCTTCACTCCTTTGTGCCTCATGGGCTCAACTCCCTTCCTCTCCTCTCTCCTGACACCTACTTCCTCTGACACCTACTTCCTCTGACACCTACTTCCTCTCTTCCCTCCTATCCACCTTCTCTCTTCATTGATACACTCCCTCTACTCCACCTCTGTCTCATCCCCACCTCTCCATCGCTCCCCTCAACCCCATCCCATACCCCCACAACCCACCCACCCCCATATCCTACCCCCAGATCCCCACCCTACACCACATCACAGCACCCCACACCACTCCACACATACTAGCACTGACCACTTCCCAGCATCAACACCACACACCATCATCCGCACATCTACACACTATCATCTGCATACCCACACACCATCATCCACACATTCACACATTACGGATATACACATGCATGCGCCTTTCATTTAGGGGTCGCCAATACTTTATTATCTCCCCTTCTTTCTACCTCTCCTGTCAAACCAATTTTTTTCCAACCAGTCACCATACTTGACTGCTAAATCCTCAAGTTTTTTATTCTCTCTCTGTTTATTTTCTCTTATTCCTTTCTGTTGAAGAGCGTAGGCTCAAAACGTAAAAGACTTTCTCACTTTCCTGGGCATCAAACTAATACATCTGCTTACTATTCACATACCTGTCTTTGTCTTTTGTTTTTCTGTATATTTCAACTATATATATATATATATATATATATATATATATATATATATATATTTCAACTATATATATATATATATATATATATATATATACATTATATATATATAAATATATATATCTCTTATATAAAATAGACCTGTGTGTGTGTGTATTTGCTTTTCATGTGAAAACGGCTGTGCTAGTTGCTTCCATACTTGAGATGCATGAATAATTTGACTTCAGATACATAACAGTTTATTTTTTTATTAAAAATATATAATATTGCTTTATTTATATGATTCACTTCTTTAAAAAGGTTTCTCAATGTCAACTTCTGATATTGATGTAGCAACAAAAAAATTTTCCGTTTTCATTTGTAAAATCTCTCACTCTTTATTTTAATGCTTTCATTTAAGTTTTAATTTGCTATTTGCAAACAAGTATGATAAATTACTGAAAGAAATATTTACTAAGTTCACAAATTTTGCTTTGAACGTGCATACTTCATTAACTTCTGTATAAAGTTTTTATTTATTTACTTTTTATGTGCTGTGATCAGCTCTGTGTATTTGTAGTCAGTCACACACACACACACACACACACACACACACACACACACACACACACATGTATGTGTTTTTGTATGTACGTTTGTATACATTTATATATACAGTTATATATAAGGTCTAAAAAATAAAAATCTCTAAAAAGTACTGCTGTCATCATTTCTAAAAATAAACACTGAAAAATGGTATGGCATCATTTCTAAAAATAGCCAAGCAACTACTACTGCTTACCACAGGAATGTATATAAAGGACAAAATTTAACCAGTGAGCCACAGTTGAAACCAATGAACATAACTGTAACCACCACCATATGAATTTGAAGATTGCATAACTGCAAGAAAGTATACTAGTTCAATAAGAATGGACATTTAATATTTCATTTGTTCAATAAGAATAGACAATTGATACTTCATTTCATTCCTTTTTGCTATATTATTTTATATCTTATATTAATATTATAAGATTATAAATAAATCGTGAAAAACAGACAAAGTTGGAATTCCTTTGAGTAATATATTCTTCTATACACAATCATACAATCCCCTTTGTGTGTGTGTGTGTGTATATATATATATATATATATATATATATACACACACACACACCAGAGTAATCATATAAATGCAAAACAAGGTGGAAAAAATAAGTACTTGAATACCAGAGGTAGAGTAATATGTTTTATTAAAAAGCAGCAAAAATATCACAAAAACTGTTACTCAGAGTTTCGTGTTCCTGTTCATTGGACAGTTTTGTTTAGAAGATATATATTCTTTAACATGCTCATTCTAAACAAAACTGTCCGACAAACGGGAACATGAAACACTGAGTAACAGTTTTTGTGATATTTTTGCTGCTTTTTAATAAAGTATATATATATATATATATACATATATATATATATATATATATATATATATAAAAGTATATATATATATATATATATATATATATATATATATATAGTTTTAGGGAAAATAACCAAGTTTCAAGAACTCATCGATGAAAATCCACTATCACATATAGAAAAATTAACAATTAAAAGCACAATAAATGAGTATAATATAAAGCAAAGTAAATATCATAAGATAAATATTATACTCATTTATTGTGCTTTTAATTGTTAATTTTTCTATATGTGGTAGTGGATTTTCATCGATGAGTTCTTGAAACTTGGTTATTTCCCCTAAAACTATATATTTTATATATATTTTATCTATAAAGCTCAATTTAATTTTAATTTTTTATAAATTGATTTTAATTGAGTTTTTACCTGTAATTTTGGATTTTGTCCCTAATATTATATATAGAATGAATGGGAGAAAGAGAGCCTGCCGTATGTCGATCCAACAGAGGGACCAGCTATCCGAGTTGACAGTACCAGGGTAGATAAAGCAATTAAGAGTATGAAGACAGGGAAAGCTCCCGACCCATCAGGAATCACTGCAGAGATGCTCAAAATATCTGGCAGTGTTGGCTACAGCCTAGTCACCCGTATTACGAACCAGGTGATACACGAAGGAGTCATACCCAATGACTGGTGTAGCAGCACCATAGTAAACTGCTACAAAGGTAAAGGTGACGCTTTAGATACTAATAATTACAGAGGCATCAAGCTGTTAGATCAGGTTATGAAAGTTACGGAGAGGGTCATAGCCCAACTAATTAGGGAGCAAATCAATTTAGATGAGATGCAGTTTGGGTTCGTGCCAGGTAAAAGCACCACTGATGCCATATTTCTAGTGAGACAGCTGCAGGAGAAATATCTAGCCAAGGATAAACCTCTGTACCTGGCCTTCGTTGACATGGAGAAAGCCTTTGACAGGGTCCCCCGATCCCTTATCTGGTGGTCAATGAGGAAACTTGGGATAAAAGAATGGTTAGTGAGAGCTGTGCAAGCCATGTACAGAGATGCTGTCAGTAAGGTGAAGGTTGGAAATGAGTACAGTAATGAATTCCGGGTAGAGGTAGGGGTCCACCAAGGTTCCGTCCTCAGCCCCCTCCTATTTATCATAGTCCTCCAGGCGATCACAGAGGAATTCAAGACAGGTTGCCCCTGGGAGCTCCTCTATGCTGATGACCTTGCACTAATTGCGCAGTCACTATCAGAACTAGAGGAGAAGTTTAAGGTGTGGAAGCAAGGACTAGAATCGAAGGGCCTTAGAGTCAACCTAGCAAAAACCAAAATCCTAATAAGTAGGAAGGTAGATAAAACACAAACCCCTTCAGGTAGATGGCCCTGCTCAGTATGCAGTAAAGGAGTAGGTAGTAACTCTATAAGATGCACCCGGTGCAAGCTATGGACACATAAGAGGTGCAGCAATATCAAAGGCAGATTAACTACAAAGTTAGTTTTTGTATGTGGCAGATGTTCAGGTGCAATAAACACTGTAAACAAACAGGAAACAACTTCTATCTCATTCCAGGGAGAAAAACTAGAGGTAGTTGATAGCTTCCGCTATCTGGGTGACCAAGTTAGTAGTGGGGGTGGGTGCGCTGAAAGTGTAACTGCTAGAATAAGAATAGCCTGGGCCAAGTTTAGAGAGCTCTTACCTCTGCTGGCGACAAAGGGACTCTCACTCAGGGTAAAAGGCAGACTGTATGACGCATGTGTACGAACAGCCATGCTACATGGCAGTGAAACATGGGCTGTGACTGCTGAGGACATGCGTAAGCTCGCAAGGAATGAAGCCAGTATGCTCCGCTGGATGTGTAATGTAAATGTGCATACCCGTCAGAGTGTAAGTATCTTGAGAGAAAAGCTGAACATAAGAAGCGTCAGTAGTGGTGTGCAAGAGAGACGATTGCGCTGGTTTGGACATGTGGTGAGAATGAATGAGGATAGCTGCGTGAAAAAGTGCCACTCCCTAACAGTTGAGAGAACCCGTGGAAGAGGTAGTCCCAGGAAGACCTGGGCTGAGGTGGTGAGGCAAGACCTTCGAACATTGGGCCTCACCGAGGCGATGACTACTGACCGAGACCTTTGGAAATGTGCTGTGCGTGAGAAGACCCGGTAAGCCAAGTGAGATCGTTGCCAGTGCCCTTGGACTGGCTCTTGTGCGGGTGGCACATAAGATGTACCATTTTGAGCGTGACCGTTGCCAGTACCGCCTGACTGGCCTTGTAGGGTTTTCGAGCGAGATCGTTGCCAGTGCCCCTGGACTGGCTCTTGTGCGGGTGGCACATAAAAGACACCACTTCGAGCGTGGCCGTTTTCGTGCAGGTGACACGTAAAAGCACCCACTACACTCTCTGAGTGGTTGGCGTTAGGAAGGGCATCCAGCTGTAGAAACTCTGCCAAATTAGATTGGAGCCTGGTGTAGCCATCCGGTTGCACCAGTCCTCAGTCAAATCGTCCAACCCATGCTAGCATGGAAAGCGGACGTTAAACGATGATGATGATGATGATGATGATATATATATATATATATATATATATATATCAAGAATAATCCATATGTCCAATAAAGAAGCATACACTAAAGTATTAGAGTAGTAATATATTTATAGAAGGTTGATTGTTATAGCCGGTCGGAGAGTGATCATTGGTTTTTCACCTATAAAGTGCTCAGCTGTATAGGTGACTTGTCTCTCGAATGGCCATTTGAATTTGACAAGTGACCTATACAGTTCAGCGCTTTATAAGTGCAAAACCAATTGTCACTCTCTGACTGGCCATAACAATCAACCTTCTATAAATATATATATAACTGGCAGAGGTACCCAGAGTTGCTTGGGATTAAAATGGCATAGTTTGAATATAATATATAACAGTTATGTTGAAACAGGTGATATGGGAAAGTGCAGCATTGACAACAAAACATTTGTGGAGTAAATGATGGGCTTATTTGACTAAGCAACATGCTATGCGTCCGTTTTGGAATATTTCAGGCCCTAACCTGTCATGGAAAATTGCAAGTGGGGGTTATGTGATTTTTGAATGCACTGAAAAGGCAGTCAGTGCTGTGTCTAACATGACCCTTCATCTGAAATTTTAACATCTCCTTCGGATTTGTTGTCCTACATCACTCATAAAGTAAATTTGGAAGAACTGTGATTGTTTATTTATGGGTAACAGGGAACTAATGAGGTGATAGCCTTGCCCTTGAACTTTGACGTCGGCATAAATTCATGTTTATCTATCTTCTTAGATGCACCAAATGATGTCATTTGAAATGCAGAGTTGTATTGTCTGATATTGTTCAGAAAATCCTTTGACTGGATGGAAGTGCCTTCTAGAAGATCCATAAGAGGTTGAGAAGGAGCTGGTAGTGCTGGCAATGTTACCTGGCCACCTGAGCAGCTCATACCATTTGTTTCATTTGAAAATTTTAAAGCTCTACAGAAACGACAATTTCTGTTTAGCACACCAATTTGGTCAGAGTCATCATTTTTATAAGAATGGGATGGATCATATCTGAAAACAGCTTCAGGAGTTGTGAAGAACAAATTTGTACATAATCTGTTTCTGAGAGCTATTCTATTGGACCTCTGTCTAATCATTAAAACATTGATTTAATGATCCAGCAATAAGTGCTGCAACATGCATTTTCAGATCTTGAGAAAATCTCATCTTGCTTCTCTGTTCAGACTCTCGCCTTCGGTTTTCTACAATCCTCCTTCCTTTATACTTGTTTCTGGAGAGATTATGTTTTTTCTGTGTTTCTCCCGCTCATTCTGTAAGAAATTATTTGAAGTGAGCAGAAATTGAAAGAAGAGAAAGGGACAAGAACAGAGAAAGAAGGTGAAAGATGTATGTACGTCTATATGAAATGGACATGTGTGTGCGTGTGTGTGCGTGTGTGTGTGTGTGTGTGTGTGTATGTGTGTGTTTGCATGTGTGTGAGAGAGAAAGGGAGTGAGAAAGAGAGATAGAGTGAGTGAAGGTGTGTGTCATGATGGTTGATGTCTTTTCAGGTACACATACATAGAAAATGTGACATCATCGTATAAAATGTTTACGATTGTTGATTTATGGAAAAGATTATAATGTTAAATTTTTGAAATGCAAATATGTGAATGGAAATTAAGTTTAATTTGTAGCCAAAGTAGTACTGAATCTTTTGATACCCCATTCGTCAAAATCTGTAACTCGGTTTTGGAATGCATAAGGAATATATATATAGGACAGACTTCTTTCACACTGAAAGTATTATCTCATATTACAATAGAGATGTAATACTGAAACAGTGTGAGATAAGAGATTGCTCTGGGCTTGCATTAGGCAAGAAGTTGGAAATGTTTTGGCCCATGACACTTGGCTTTTGTATTTGACGCCTGTTGCTCTAAGTATTTTATGTATATATATGTATGTATAAGCCAATGAGGGAGACCTCTACATGGTAGCTAGACCTGGTAGAAATAGCAGCCAAATCTCCCTCAAAACACCCTACTGTCTTAATCCGACAATTCTACCTATTATATAGTTTGAATAAGAAACTGTAACTAAAAATTAAGATTATTAACCCCAAAATTTTACGTGTTTTAATAGCAATCAATTTTTTTCTTTATTTGCTTAATTAAAATGTTTGCCTGTTCCTCGTAGTTTTTCATGTCAGCTGTAAAGGTGAAGAATGTTACTTTGGACAGTGTTAAGTAGTGGAGATGTTTGGTGATTGTATGTGGTGGTTACTTTTGACTGTTTCTTCTCAATAAGGATAATTGATTTATAACAACTCTTAACACAATATATATACAACTTCATGTCCAAGAGAGACAGAGAGAGGAAAGAAGAGAGATAGCATAGCGATGGTTTTGGCTGACTGTCATCCTGTACTCCCTTTGTTGCTAGTGAAATGGCGTGTGCTGACTGTCTGAGCAACTGGTTGCTTTTAATGGCAGAACAAACAGGACAAAAAGATTACAAAAATAGCGATTCTCACTTTGAAACTAACAATTTCGAAAATCTTTTTAGATTACAGAATGCCCCGCTCTCTCATGTATCCATGTTTAAAATTTTAGCGCGATCGGATGAACAATACTCGAGTTATAAGTGCATAAACAGACAGACAGAATGGAATTTATATATTAAGATTATATTTGTATACATAATTATTAATTGACACATTCAACCTAACCCGGATGTGTTGTTAATGGTACAGTGAATGTCTCAAAAAGTCATATCATGTAGTTGAAAATGCTAAAAAGCATTGAATTCACTATCTAAATTGACTAAATCAAGTCATCCCAGTGGATTGCTCTATTGTATCATTTAATTTCACAGTATTGCAGATCATCAGCAGCAGGAAGCACTGAATACTAGACAGAAAATCAGTCAACCCTGTATAGAAGAATACTGGCCAAACAGCCAGTGACATGAAATGCTGGTGGGCTGTGTATAAATTAGCCATTGTAAAAGACAATAAATTAGCCTAAGGTTCCATGCAATGGGACTGAATCTGAAACTATGTGGTTACAAGGTGAATGTTTTACCACACAGCCATGCATGTGTATATCCACCAGCCATGCCTGAACCTCTATATATACTGCCTCTGTTTCTAATATATATTTTTTAACAAGCTCCGCTAATTGTGATACCAACACATGTTTTGGCACTGTAATTTTATATATTGCTAGTGTGTATATGAGTTGCTGCTATCTCTAGTGGTTGAGCGTCCATCATTGATGAGACCAAGGAAGGTTGAAATCATGTGATCTGGTGGTCATGGCGCTGGAGTTGGCAGGCATTTATCTCCCTGCTAGTGATATAAATAAGAGTGCATTTTGCACCAAAAGCCAATATGAGAGTTTCTCTCATGGTATCTACAACAGTATAGTTTGTTCTTACAAAACATCCATGTTTAAGTGGGGATAAATATTATCCCCCTCTCTCTCTCTATATATATATATGTGTGTGTGTGTGTGTGTGTATATAATGTTCAACAACTTTCCTTTTATGCATATTTCATTAAATACATGATTATATTGTTCAAGTTTTATCTTGTTTATTTAAAATTTTTCATATGTTTTATTAGCTTTTTACTGTTGGTTTGGAACAGTAAAGTTCCTAAATCCACATCTGATGTTTCTTGCTCTTCACCACTGTCTCCTTATTAAGAACTGAACTGAATATTGGTGTTTGTGTTGTTTCTTATATACTGATTGAATTTGGGAAGACTTTCTTGCCAGTGTTTTTTTTTTGACCAGTTACGTTATCGTCTCTATGAGTTTCAACATCTGAAGTTCATATTTCACTACCTCATCCCATGTCTTCCTGGGTCTACCTGTTTCACAGGTTCCCTTTACAGTTAGAGATCAGCATTTCTTAATCCAGCTATTGAGGCGATGACAAGTGACCAAGACTTTTGGTGATTTGCTGTACTTGAGAAAACATGTCAAGCTAAGTGAAATCATAGTCATGGCCAGTGCTGGTGACATAAAAAGACACCCATCCCGGTGACACACAAAAAATACTCAGTACACTCTGTGGAGTGGTTGGCATTTAGGAAGGGCATCCAGCCATAGAAACCAAGCTAAAACAGACTGGAACCTGGTGCAGCTCTCCAGCTTGCCAGTTCCAGTCAAATGCCAGTATGGAAAATGGACACTTAATGATGATGATGAGTTACATGTCAATTTCTCCTGGTGAAAATTTTGGCCTCTAGGTTTTTGTTTTAATTATTTAAGTCAGTAGCTATATGTTAAATTTTTGGTGTGTGTATGTTTGTGTGCTAATTTTGGCATTGTATTGCCATGTGAGTATGATTTCCATAAGTAATCTTCTATTTTTGTATGGGATTTTATAAACTATATGTTTCCCTTCAGTATTTTCCTATCTAATTTCATTTTGTAATGTGTGATATAATGTTGTGCAATAGCTCCATGTTGCAAGTGCATAGTCAGCCTACATCAAAAAGTTGTACTGGTCTGTCCAGTCTAACAGCTGGTATCCTGAAGTTTACAACATTCACTTTTATAGTCAAATTTATAGACTACATTAGTCATCTGCAGTTTGTTCTTTGGCTCACATGTTTCTGGTGGGTTGTTTATAAAAATGTTTTTGGTTTTTGTAGTATATTATTAGTTTAAGTTTATGTTTGGATGTGATGCAACTTGTTTGCAATGTAGGCTTTATGTATTTTTTTTTCCCAGTGTGACTAGGTTTTAGAGATTTGCTTATTTGGTAAATGATAAACTACGTCAGTGACCAGATTGCAGTTGGTGCAATGAAAATTTTGGCACTAAATAAATGTTTAAGTGAAGTTTTTGTGTGTTTTTGAATGGTTTTATTTGTCTTCTGTGTTTTAATGATCAGGTTGGTTCTGCCAGTTTGAATATTTTCAAGAATTGTTCAGTCAATAATTTTGCCATCTTTACTAAGCCTTGAAGTGAGAGCTGCATATGTTTTTGTTAAGTATTCATCAGCTGCACCCATCTGGTTTAAGTACCTCATATAATCCCTCATAACATTTTTGGAATTTTCAGAAGATGTTTGCAAATTTGTGTTCTACACATGGAAATTCATATGATTATGAAAAAAATTTGTTCTGCTAATTTGTTAATCCCCATCCCCACCCCCGAAATCCTAAAATTTCCATTTGGATTTTTTTTTTAAATCAGAGTCTAAAATACAGACTGTTTGAATTTCTTGCTTAAATCCAGGTTGTCGACTACTCTTGGGAGCATCATCATTTCATTAAATGTGTTTATGAGGGAAAAGATATTGAAAAACATCAATATATGTCAGAGTGGCAAAGAAATGAGGGTGATCAGGCAGTCATGGGATCTGCTAAAAACAATAGCTAAATCGCCCTTAAACCACACACACACACACACACACACACACACACATGCAAAAAATATTTTTTTGCATAATCATATGAGTTCCTGTGTATAGAACACAAATTTGCAAAAATTTTCTGAAAATTCTCCAGAATAATAGAAGGTTATGGGAGTTATAGTTGGTGCTTAAACTAGAATTCCATTCAACAACGTAGGGCTGAAAATATCTGGCTATTCTTAGGAAGAGTGTCAAACCGAAAAGTAAATCCATCTTTGAAAAAAACACATTTGCTTTAATATGTGCTAATATCAGGATTTGCATAATCATGTAACCTATACAAGCAGAATACAAATGTTAAAATCATTGATAATCATTAATTCTATAAGATACATAGTTTTGTTGTTTGTGTTTATGTCTGCTTATGGGCTTTTTTTTCTTTTGAAGATATATTTATAAGGGTATGTCTACATATGTATATGTGTGAAAGTTATGTGTTTTTGTAAAGGATTTATTTTTATTAGTTATTTTCTCTTCAATATAAAATTAATAGCCAGTAAAAAACAAACAAATAAATTAAAATATAATAAAATAAAAATATAAAACACGTCTTAGTCAAAAATCTTTTGTATATGTTGTTAGTTAATAGCTAAGCAGCTCAGAACTGGAACTATTTTCATGCAGATGCTTAAATGTCCATTAAGATACAATGTATTGGTAATTAAATGACCACAAAGCAAGTTATATTTAATATATTCTCCAGTTCCATTATTAGTTCAAACCAAATGAAGTGGAATGTAAAGGAACCATGCTTGAGTGATAGTACAATGTTAGAGTAATATGAATAGATCTGGTCAGGATAATTGATCAGTTGGTTAGTTACTTATGTTCTGGCTCAAGTTGTCATATATACATATGTATGTATTTATGTACACACACACACACATGCATGCACAAACACAAACATACACATATATGTATGTATATGTGTATGCTTTGGTCTCATATATATATATAAGTGTATATGTTTATGTATGTATATATATGTGTGTTCGTATGTACACATACATATAATTAAATATCCTTACTATTTAAAAAAATTCAACTTTCGTTCTGCTAGGATATTATAATAGCAGTAACCAATGTGATACTGTAGTAAATATTATCAGTTTCTCGTGTTAAATAATCGTTGACATTATATTTTAGGTGGTGTAGACATGATTTTTTTTCATAGTTTCGCAAAAGTAATTCTCTTCGGTCTTTTCGTTGACTTGGGTTTGGGGAAAGCATTGCAGCCTTCTTGAGTCCTTGGAGATGAGTAAGACTGATGCAATTAGGGTTCCTCTTGAACTGTTGCAAGTCACTGGCTGTGGTTTGGCAAGGTAAGCAAGAGGATTATAAAAGTAGAGGAGAAAGCAGGTGTGGGTGTTTGTAAAGATAGTGGGAGTAGTTAAGTTGAGGGTTTGGGTGGGTGGTACACTAGCAAGGATGAAAGGATGAGAGCTGGCTGAGTTGTGAGTGCCTGAGTGGAAGTAGCACATGACCAGCTAACTTAGAAGAATTGAGGCTATTGTAGCAGTGATAAAAAAAGCAAAAAGAGAGAGAAGTATAGAGAGAAGTATAGAGAGAAAGCGAGAGAGAGAGAGAAAGAGAGAGAGAGAAAGAGAGAGAAAGAGAGAGAGAGAGAGAGAGAGAGAGAGAGAGAGAGAGAGTAATACAGAAAGAAAATATCTGTGGGCTAGAGTCTATTGGTGTGCAACTTCATGTTAATCCGTAGGGTGACTTTTTCTTCAAAGTAGTCTTAGATGTCTATATGCGCTACAATATTATTTGGTGCATAGCATAATTGTGTACTTCATTGTAATGAATTCATGTTCTGTATCTGGTATATTATAAACATGTCCTTTTGGGCATTGCTAATTCATTTCAAACAAGAAATATTATTGAGATGCCTTATTTTAAATATTAATACTATAGAAAAGGAGGGAAAACGCCTGTAATTTTTGCAAGCTCTCCCAGGTTGGTCAGATTGTGGTTTAATGTACATTGTGAACCTGTAGGTCAAATCTTAGATGGCAAAATTATAGACATAGCAAGAGATTCAGAAGATAGTAGTTCTGAGACAAAAATAATTGAGCAATGTGATTAACCCATTAGCACTGAGATTATTCTGTCAAATGCAATGCTTATTTATTCACTTTGCTTTGAATTAATCATGCATTATCTTGTAGCTTCAAGATTTTGGTGAGGTGATTGCTTATTTTTAGTAGGACATTGCAGAGTAGGTCTGACTGGTTTCAACATCAAGCAAGTAAAATATTTGGGCTAGATACGGCCAGTTTAAATGCTAAAGGGTTAATACACACTAGGTATGATAACTGTAAAGGAGTTGAGCATGTCAGTTGGGTTTATGTTGAGAGGGTGCACATCTACATAGTTTAAGTAGTAGTGGAAGAGGAAGATAAAAGAATCAGTGCATCTCTAGGCTAAAGATTGTTGAGTGTTGGTGAGAGAATAAATACCAGTCAGCTGAATGACCCTTGTTTTAGATGTGATCTTGGATGTTTGTAGAAATAGAAAAAAAAAAAAATAAAAAGCACCGACTTGGGGAACATCTTAAATTCCAGGACGGAAGTCTTATTACCTTGTTTACACTTCAGGGGATTCCTACTGAAATCCTAGGACCCACGAACTGACCAGGTCGATTAGGGATAGCTGTCTAAGGGAGACAATCTCTTGTGCTTAGCCCTTCTCCTTTGTCCATGTGTTCAACAATTAGCCACAAGGTGTTTTCTCCCGCCATTTTAAAGAGAGGTTATAGACCACTGGCTATTAGGGTCTGAAGAGATGCTGTAAAGCTAAGTACTTTATGGGTGTGAAGCCCAGGGTAACCTTATAAACTGGCCATAACTGTCTTTATCTAATTACTTTACTGCTCTATAACTTTGAGTGTGCTTTCTCTTTTGGGTTTATGATTTACTGACAATCATCATCACCATCATCGTTTAACGTCCGCTTTCCATGCTGGCATAGGTTTGACTGTGGACTGGCGAGCCAGATGGCTGCACCAGGCTCCAACCTGATCTGGCAGAGTTTCTACAGCTGGATGCTTTTCCTAATGCCAACCATTCCGAGAGTGTAGTGGGTGCTTTTACGTGCCATTGGCATGAGGACCAGTCAGGCAGTACTGGCAATAGCCACGCTCAGATGGTGTTTTTAACGTGCCAGCTGCACAGGAGGCTGTCCAGCGGCACTGGCAACAACCTCGCTTGAACGATATCTATATCTATCTATCTATCTATCTATCTATCTATCTATCTATCTATCTATCTATATATATATATATATATATATATATATATATATATATATATTCACCATTGTAGATCGCTAGCCACTAAACCTTTTTCTATTTTCTCTCCCTGTTTATTTCTGTGTTCCTTTCCATCAAAGAGTGTAGGCTCGAAATGTAAAAGACTTTCTCACTTCCTGAGCGTTAAACTAATACATCTGTTTGTTGTTTACACACCCGTCTTCATCTATTGTATTTTTGTAAATTCTCTCTGTCTCTCTCTGTCTCTCTCTCTCTATATATAAATAGATCGCCAATGAATTTTGTATGCAGTCTTGACAATGTTATGTATTTTAGGTTATGATGAGAGTTCATGTGAAATTGTGTCACACCTTTTTAGTGATTTTGAGGGCTTTAAGTATGTGTTATTCATGTATAAGGAAGATTGGATACAAGACATTTTCTGTTTTGTGTGTGTGTGTGTGTGAATTCATATACATATATGGCTGTGTTACATCCATTCCTGTGTTACTGGAGCCACGTGTGATAGTGCAGAGTCTTACTGAAACAAATGGTCTTCCATTGCATACACTGTCTATCCAGGGCTTCACAATTATTTCCAGGACCTCAACGTAGGCGACAGAGTTAACTCTAAGGCCTTATGGAAAGAAGTAAGGAGGCATCACACGTCCTTCATTACTGACAGCCACTAAAACCATGACAGTTGCAAGAAATTTTGTATGCATAACACTTGAAACTTCAGAAGGGTCTGTACATAACTATCTGTCATTTCTTCTGTTAGCTTTTTGATCGTGGTTGAAGTGTTTCTCATTTGAGAAAAACCAAATCAGATCTGCTGGGTTTTTGAGTTTGTCTAAGAGCCTTTTAGATCTGGTGTAGTGATTTTCTTTTGCTTTTTCTGATAAAATGACCTTTCCTCATCATATAAGACTTATATATCTGATGTCTTCATGGACAACATTTCTGGCTGTTCCTTCTGACACATGGAGATCTTTTGAAATTGACCTCATGGACTTTCTGGGATTGTAATCAATGGTCTCTTGAACTTGCTGGAAAAATTCAGGTGTTCTAATGATTCCAGAGCAATTAGAATGCTTTTTATGCTTTGACACTGGTGATACGTTTCCATCTTTAGTCTCTAGCTTCTTACAAACTTTGGAGATGAAAGATCTGGCAAATTTTAAAAATCGAGATAGTTCTAAATTGCTATGCTCAGCCTTTAGACCCACAATAACAGTATGTTTCTTCATTTCTCCTGTAAGCTGAAGGTCTGCCATTATTATTTTCTGAAACAAAGATTATACAGAGCTAGCAAAAAATGCAGCAATGACCCCAAAAAGTATGTCCTCAAATACCTTACATACCCTATATATATGTTTATATATATATTTATATATATATTTATATATATATAATTTTATATATATGTTTATATATATATACATATTTATATGTATATACTTGGAAATGGATGCATGGCTTTCAATCATATAATAATATTAATAATATATATATTCATATATACATACATATATGTACATACTTACACACACACACACACACACACACACACATATGCATATATGGGTACAGGTCATCACAAAATGTAAACAACATGATATATGAAGACAACATGAAATACGAAGGCAAACTTTTGTATGCGAACAAAAGAAACAAATGGAAAACAAGACAAATAACATAAAGAACGCCCCTTCATCAGTTGTCGGCTGTTCATCTACTCCACATTTCGAGCAATTAACGACAATATGAGGCTTTGGAAAACAGTTGCTCCCGCAAACCAAAATAAAATTTGGGATTTGCAGAGGGTCAAAGTTGGTAACAAAAACAGGACAGTGGAGATATACAACAAACCAAACAAAAACAAACATGGAGCGCTGTTAGGTCATGCAAGGTAAGGTAGTGAATCCTGGAGGAATATTATTTGATAAGAAAAAAGATAGCAAGGGAGACGGATAAGAATGCGTCTTGGTCTGTGCGACAGATTGAAGGAAAAGAAGGATGATCATGTGAGAAAAAGAAAGATGGACGATAGTCATGTGTGAGCAACGAGAGAGAGTAAAGGAGGAAGAGGGAGAGAGAGCGAGAAAGAGAAAGAGACAGATAGAAAACAGTCAAGGGGAGAAAAAAGAATTAGAGAACGGATGAAAGAGAAAAAAAACCAAAGGAGGAGAAGGATATATATATATATATATATGTTTATATTATATATGTTTACATTATTTATATGTTTATATATATATATATAGAGAGAGAGAGATAAACATATATATATATTTATTTATATATATATATATATATATATATATAATAGCTGAATAACCCTTTGTTGCTGGGCAATTGTTACAATAGAAGGTCTCATAAATTTTTGATCATTCCATGTCAGACCATGCCTTCCCCGACAAATAGGCCTCTTGATTAGGACAGATTTGTGTATGCAATTTTTTACAAAAAAACTTTGTTGAGGATTTTTTTCCTTTTTAAATTATTCACATGTCTCTTCAACCTATTTCACATGACTTTATTCATTAAAACTTATTAAAACTTCAAAAGTTCTTACAACTTTGGTCATCGTAATGCTTTGCTTTCATTTGTTTAATAGAAATTCCTCCTCATAATGATTTTGCTTTTATTTTGTTTTCATTTTGCTTTCATATCACACAAAAAATGCCAGCTTCCAAATCCTTTTTTTTGATTAGGTAAAATTGATTAAACTTTAAACCATAAGAACATTTTTCTGCAATTTTTCTGGAAAAATGAATAACAAAATTGGATTTACCATGGAAAATTATCTCAATATACCAAATTTGAAAATTCTGATGTAATTTTAAAATTTCACAATATGTGACAGCAACAGGGAAGACCTTACAAAAGTAGAGAGACAGACAGTTATAGCACGTGACACACACACACACACACACACTGGAACACACACATTTACAAACATACATACAGGTAATTACAAGTTTAAAATGGTGTATAGTAGACATGTATGTATGTATGTATGTATGTATGTATGTATATGTATGTATGTGTCGGTGTGTGTTCCTTTGCAATGGACAGGTCACCTGTGAAAAATTGTTGTCAACTTAACCCCTCTCTCCTTAAAGTTATGTATTCCTTACACTCACCTTTCTTTCCCTTCCTCAGAGTTTTAAAAGTTACTTATGTGCATCTTTGTGTGTGTGTATGTGTGTGTGTATGTGTGTGTGTGTGTGTATGTGTGTGTGTGTGTGTGTATGCATATATCTGTGTATTTATGAAAGTATGTATGCAGTGTTGCTTGTATATCTCTAAATGCCACTCCATATGTGTGTGTGTGTGTGTGTGTGTGTGTGTGTGTGTGTGTGTGTATGCATGTAACTATGTATTTATGAAAGTATGTATGCAGTGTTGCATAGATATCCCACTGCCACTCCATATTTGTCGCTTACACAACTTTGTTCTCCCCTTCCCTGATATCAGCCACACTCACTATGCCACCACATTTCACCTCACACCAACATTTTTTCACCCTTTTCATTTCATCAAATAATAGCCCAACTGAATAAAATAAATGAATTGACCGGTAATACTAGGAAAGCATCCCTCCACTAAGGGGGGCCCATTATAAATTTCTATTGAAATCCAATTAGCCTGGTTGTTAGTATAACATGTATGCAAAGTTTTGTTAAGATTAGTTCACTGGTGTAGGCATCAAGATGGTAACATACAGATAGACAGATAGAAATTGCCATTTATGTATAAGATATATATATAGTGGAGAGGTGCTGTTATGACTGGTTGCAATGCCTGGAAGGAAAAGATGATTCAGCACTCTGAGCTTAAAAGGGCCTGTCGCAAAGGAACAATTGGGACTGTAATCAACAGTGAACATTGTATTATATGTGATTAAGTTCTGTTGTCAAAAGCAGGGTACATGAATTATATGAAGTTACATGAAAATTTAAATGTCCAGATAATCTTGGACGCCAACCGCTTCTTATGACTTGTGTCGTATGTCACAAAACTTGTAAGACAATATCAGGATTTAAAAGACATGTTAGTTCACAAAAACATTCCTTCAGAATCAGATTCCAAAGAGCAAAGATATATTCTTTTGCCAAATTTTGGGTATAAAAAAATATATTTAAACACACACACACACACACACACACACACACACACACACACACACACACACACACACACACACATATATAAACATATATATCAATATATAAATATATATATATATATATATATATATATATATACATACATATCATGATTGCTTCATCTTGATAGATGATAGCCATCCCATCAACACACACACCACACCCTATCACATAGCACAATCACTCCATTGATGAGTCCTCGGATGACTTTTAAGACCAGCTGCTGACTGACAGGGTTTAAAACACAAGTGACAGATATTATTCAAGTTTCTTCTATATCTGTCACTTGTGTTTTAAACCCTGTCAGTCAGCAGCTGGTCTTAAAAGTCATCCGAGGACTCATCAATGGAGTGATTGTGCTATGTGATAGGGTGTGGTGTGTGTGTTGATGGGATGGCTATCATCTATCAAGATGAAGCAATCATGATATGTATATATATATATATATGTATATATATATATATATATATATATATATATATATATATATATATATATATATATATATTTATATATTGATATATATGTTTATATATATATATGTGTGTGTGTGTGTGTGTGTGTGTGTGTGTGTGTTTAAATATATTTTTTTATACCCAAAATTTGGCAAAAGAATATAGCATATTTTATAATATTTTATAATATGTATTAATCATTCTGGATATTGCATCGAAATGTGCATAGGTCATTTTCATTATTATTATTATTATTATTATAATAAAGTATTTTCAATGGATCAGTTTTGAGCTCTATTTAAAGTTGATATATATATATATATATATATATATATATATATATATATGTATATGTATATATATATATATATATATATATGCTTGGTAAAAGAGTCTCATAGAATAAGTACCAAGCCTTAAGAAGTAAGCTCTGGGTTTGATTCATTCAATTAAAATGCTTCAAGGTGGTGCTCCAGTGACTGAAACAAGTAAAAGACAAGATGCATACATATATGTATATCTAACAATGCTGGTGCTGCCCTGCAACCTTAGTCACTTTTAGTTACACTGACTTTTTTCTTTTTTGGTTTTAAATTGCATCTAGCCACCTTAATTATTTTATAACTTTCACATTACCATTTTGCTGAATCAGCCATTGATTCCTATAGTAAATTCTATAAATACTGAAAAGTGGAATTTAGTTTCACCACTGGCAATGGAGTAGCATCACCAATGAGCATTAATTTCATGCAAAATTAGCCTGCCTATCTGATGCCCTCACTTGCTGTGGGAAGGTTGTCTCCCTTGCCTGTACATAGAACCATGCTTTGTTCTTGGCTAAAAAGTCTTTGACTCTTGTTTCTAGCAATGCTAGTGCTGCCCTGCACCCTTAGTCACTTTTAGTGATGGTGAATTTTTCCTTTTTGGTTTTAAATTGTGTCTAGCCACCTTGATTATTTTATATATACATATATATATATATATATATGAATATGAATTCCCTCTTTGAATACTTTACTGTTCAATAATACTAGTTACTTCCTTTATTCTTCTCATCATCCACAATTAGAATTAATAAGAAGGTAATTTGGAAATTTTGTTTCAATACTGAGACATTTTAAAGAATATGTTATTTTTGGGAGACCTTGGAAATCAATGGAACTAATTGAAATATTGTATCTTTAGCAAGCATTGAAGTTGTATAACAAGAACAGAATGCAACAGATTGATGGGAAGTGATGGATAGAGAGGGAGATGGATTTGGATAGCAAAAGAAATAAGAAAGAAGGGGATATAAAGAACATTGTAGGTAGACAAGAAATTATTGAGAGAGGATAGTGATAGGAAAGAGAAAAGGGGGAATGCTGAGTGAATTAATAAGAAACAAGAAAAGAAAGATGAATTGAGAATGAAAAAGTGAGGAAAATGAAGAAACAGTACAGAAGAAGATGGATAGAGAAGGAAAAGGAATGAAGAAAAATATTATTATAACAATAAGAGAAACAAACTGGGAGTGTCAAAGAAGAGAGAAGAGATAAAAGCATATAAATATGTGTAGACATATTTGTGTATAAAAAATATATATTACCTCTCAGTATTACTACTGAGAGGTAATATTTATCCCCATTTAAATGTGGATGTTCTGTTAGAACAAACTATACTGTGGTAGATACCATGAGAAAAACTCTCATATTGGCTTTTGGTGCAAAATGTACTCTTGTTTATATCACTGGTAGGGAGATAAATCCCTGCCATCTCCAGTGCCAAGACCATCAGGTCATGTGATTTCAACCTTCCTTGGTCTTGTCAATGATTGACGCTCAATCACTAGAGATAGCAGTGACTCATCTCCTTGCCAGCAATATATATAGAAAAACAGTGCCAGAACAGGCTCTGGTGTCGTAGTTAGCTAATGAGCTTGTTAAAAGATATATATTAGTGACAGAGGCAGTATTAATACTAAGAGGTAATATTTAACCCAACTTAAACGAGGATGTTCTGTTAGAACAAACTATACTGCAGTAGATACCATGAGAGAAATTCTCATATTAGCTTTTGGTGCAAAATGCACTGTTATTTATATCGCTAGCTAGGAGATAAATGCCCACCATTTCCAGGACCAAGACCAGGAGATCATGTGATTTCAACCTTCCTTAGTTTCGTTAATGATGGATGATCGACCACCCTTCATCTTCGTTTTAGATTTGTTTTTCCATACTTGCATGGGTTGAATGGGTCTGCCTCACCTTGTATACACAGAAATATAAAAAACTGACCAACTTTGGACTTGTATGTGACTTCATTTAATATACTTTTATTGATGCTACCACTAGAACTAGATAGATTGACCCATAGAAGAAGACCTCTCTACTCTATCAGTTCTTATTTGAAATTATTGTTCTCCTAGATGGGTTGCTTTAACATAGTTTGCATCAGTATATTCATTTGTATATTCAGTTTTTAGCTTGGCTTCTTTGGTTGTGTGCTCTTACCAGTCACTTTACTTAGTATATTGGGTACATTTTATTATGGCAGTAACACAATAAGATGTGTGCATGTGTATGTACACACACACACATTCACAAATGCATACAGATGGACACTGGGTACTCAATTGCCCATGAAATCTCAATGCAGGATTGAAACTAATCCAGCTGATCTTCTCTTTTATCTGCAAAGCTACTAAACATATGGATAGGTTGTTTACATCTGTCTGTTACATATGGTGTTGGCTAAGATCTATAGATATATTCAGTAATATAAGCTAGCACACAAACACATATATTTATACATGCATTTACAGATAAATAGTTATACATATGCAAGTACCAAGGGAGAAATAGAAAGTGTGTGTTTTTGAGCAAAGGAAAATAGAGAAAAATATTTAACTGGAAAAGGGAGAAACTGATGAGACAGAAAATATGTCAATGAGAGATAAGTGAGAGAAACAGATAAATGAAGAGAAATTATGATGAATAGAAAAGAAAAAGGAGGAGCAATAATTTCATTATATTTATGTATGTATGTATGTGTGTGTGTGTGTGTGTGTGTGGGGGAGTTAGTTGGTCTTTGTAAAAGAGGGAAAAAGAGAATACAAATAAACAAATACATATACTTTTGTTTGAATGAAATCACTTTCGGACAATGGTTCTCACAATTCTTTTTCTTTTCAGTCTGTGTGATTATCATTATTGTAGATATATAGGAAAAACAAGAAACCAGAAAAAAAAAAGTAATAGACAGACAGTAATTTTTATTTTCAGTTCAGTTGATTTTACCACAATTGTTGACATTAAATATATATATATATATATATATATATATATATATATATATATATATATATATATATATATATATATATATATATACATACATACATACATACATACATATATATATATATATATATATATATATATATATATATATATATTGTATCAACATATTGAATAAAATAACCTAATTTTTGTACTGATGGGTCAAATTCTGTTAATATACTTGCAAATTTTTGGGGAATAATTTTCATGAAAATAGGACCTACCACCCGACCCATCATTCCTAAATAATACAGGGAGTGGTTATTAAGTTGTGAACACAATTACTGCATTGAACACAGACTTATATAACTTATTTGAGTATGAAAAACTATTAGTTGAATGGTGGAAAGTGAAGAAGAGTGTTTAGCTGTGCAACAATTATCTGCAATAATAGTAATGTGTTTAGCTGTGCAACAATTATGTGCAACAATGGTCATAGCATTTCAGCTATGACCATCCTTTCTTTTGTGCAAAAATTTAGACTTACATTATCTAATACATCCTTGCTGTTTTTTCTTAAACTATGGGGACGTGTAATTTGAGGAATTGCTATTTCCGGTAGGGGAGAATATGATGTTGAGGTGTTCCCATTACCTTAAATTTCCTTTGAGAAACAGAGCTGTCTAACTGTTAGAGCAAATCTATGTTAAGCTCTACATTGTAGTTGAACACTTGGTATAATACTTGCTACAAAAAAGCTATCAAACTCACTGTATGATATTAAGAAGTCTGTCTCAAGTGGCCTGCCCTTGAGCGAGTCCATCTCCAGTACTCTCTAACCTGTGTTGTTCTCTTCATTGAGTGGTATAACTTCCTCTGCCTAATACCATCCATCAGTAGCCTCTCTGACCTCATAACATGTCCTATCCATCTTGCTCTCCTTCTCTAGATGATATCCAAAAAATATCACTTTTCCCCAACTCTCTTAAGCACCTATTCATTGCTCACATGGTCCATCCAACAGATCTTTTCCATTCACCTCCAGAACCATTTCATAATGCGTCAGTCTCCTAACATCAGTCTTCTTGATGGTCCATGTTTCTGGGCCATAGAGGTGCACACTTCATACTAGAGTTTTCACTAACTTCTTCTTCAGGTCACACTTCAAGCATTTTGGTGAACAGTGTTTTATGTTAGTTGAATTCAGTTTTGGCCATGGCAATTCTTGCTCTGATTTTGATTTCCCTCTCATTTCTCCCATCCTCCATTAGTAGGCATCTAAGATATTATTGAATCTGCTCTAGTTGATTTCCATTGATGTTGATTTGCAGATTCTCTTCTCTGCTCCTTCTAATTTTCATTATTTTGGTCTTGGAATACAAGATGGATATCAAGAAGTACAGTGTTTTAATAACACAAAAAGTAGAGATAAGGGAGGTTCTATGCATTTGCCCATGTGAAAATATATAATTGCTAAATACCCTTCAGCTCTCACTCAACTGGTTTAAAAAGGAAGGGCACATTGCTTAATATTATCTTAGATATATTTTGCTTGAAAAAAGATGGATGGTCATTGTTGGAACACTTTTGGTCATAGATCTGATCAATAAGTGCTGAGTACAACAGCAATAACATGTGTTGAAAGATAGCAATATATATTTGACTATCCTCACCAACAAAGAAGCACTCTTAAGATAGTAGAAAGAGGAATGTTATTTAGTTATGATACCAGCATAACAACACATTCTTCTCACTAACTGATAATCATTTCTGGAAAAGGTAATATAGATTTACACTTCAACAGTATAGTCTGCTGGTTACAAAATAAAGTTAAACCTACCTAGAAATGACTGGAACATAAGAAGTGCATTTATAATGTTTCATGTATTTGCTTAAAAACTTATAAAAGTTTTTTTTTATCCTTCTATATGTTGGATATACAGATTTCACAAAGCGGGGATAGATACAACTGTCTTCACATGGCATACTTCAAATTACTACACTAAACACGATACTGCAATAAATACAAACTTTCAACGATCTCAACAACTTCCTGCGACTTCCACGAAATCTCAACAACTTCTACGACTTCTGTCGTCTCAACCAATACACTACTCTTTATAAGAGTTTAGCTAGTTCATTCTTCCGATTCCACAGGGGTGTCAATGACTCTTGTCACAACATCTCCCCCTTTGAGATTTACTTTCTAGAGAAGTTTAATATTCCTTCCATTTAGGTACTATTTCCAATAGTTCTGTTTATTTCCTCTTTCTTGTGCTGCTACGTCTAGGTTCGACTTATTGTAGCGTTGGAACATCAAATGTGTCGTAAAGTACTTCCATGGGTATCTCTTTTCTTTTTTTCGTATATCTATTTTTTAGCTATTTTAAATGTCTTTTGTGTTCCCATTTTTCGTCTCTTATTATATATGTCTTCTGGCCTATTCGTTTTGTTACCACTCTGTCTTCCTAACCTTCTCTTCCGTTTTTATATATTTTGAAAAACTCCTTGTCCCTGATATTAAAATACTTTGTCATATTTTCAGTGTTTTCCCTATTTGTTTTTCTTACTGGTAACAACTTGTCAAAAATTGACTTTATTTTTCAAGCAAACATTAGTTCTGCTGGCGACTTGCTTGAACAAGTGTTTGGGTTTGGTGTTAGCCTATAAATCCTCAAGAATTGTGTCAATGCTGCATCATTTACTAGCTCATTTCATGATTTCTTTAATGCTCTTTTAAATGTATCCACGAACCATCCTGCTTGCCCATTTGATCTTGGATGATATGGTGGAGTAGAGATGTGTTCAATTGTGTACATTTGCAAAACTTTTTAAACTCCAACTGCATACCATTATTGGATACTATGGTGTCCAGGACACCATATCCTGCAAAGAGTTCATGAAGTAATTCTATTGTTACCATAGAGGTTGGTTTCCTACATCTACATATTTCCAGCCACTTAGTGTAACTATCTACCATAATCAGGTAATATACGCCATTTACTGGTCCAGTAGAATCTATATGAAGCCTGGTCCATGGACTGTCGGTTTTAGGCCACAGTTGAAATTTTACTGGTGGTGACTTGGCTGCAAGGGCACAACCTCTGTAAGATTTCACTGACTCTTGAATGTCACAGATCATTGTAGGCCAATATATGTAACTTCTTATTAGTGATCTCATTCTCGTTACCACTTTTATATCTTTCTATACGTTGGATATATATATTCATGAAGTGGGGATAAATACAACTGTCTTCACATGACATACTTCAAATTACTCCACTAAACATGATATTCCAATAAATACAAACTCTCAATGATCTCAATGATTTCCTACAGCCTCCATGAACTCTCAACGACTCCTATGATTTCTATCGTCTCAACCAATACACTACTCTTTATAAGAGTTCAGCTAGTCCATTCTCCCAATCCCACAAGAGTGTCAATGACTCTTGCTACAACAAAAGTAGAAACTGCGAAGCCCCTAAAAGCCAGAAGAAAGAAACATTAAAAAGCTTAAAATAAGAGAACAATCAAACCTGAGACTGGTTGTATGTATATGATGTAAAAAAAGGGAATCATATATTGCTATGGAACGAAATTTCCATAGTAGTTGTTAGTGAATTACAGTGGAAACTTAGGAAAATCAAAGAAGCATATAGAAGAATATAGCATTTCGTCTGTCTGTCTGTTCTGAGTTCAAATGCTGCTGTGGTCGCCTTTGCCTTTCATCCTTTCAAGGTTAATAAAATAAGTGCCAGTTGAGCACTGGGGTTGATATAATCAACTACATCCTCCCCTGGAATTTCTGGCTTTGTGCTAAAATTTGAAATTAATATTACTGCCATTTATGGAAAATATATTTAAATAATGTAACATCAAGTTGTATATTGTGTCTGTAGATAAGTGTTCATATCCTATGTTTAGAAATAAAGTTTTCTCATTTGAATCCAGTCCAGTATTGTGTACATATCATCATCATCATCATCATTATCATCATGATATTGTGTACATATCCAGGAATAAAATGCCTGGTGATGATTGGAGATTAATAATTTGCAAAATTATAATCTTATTAACTTAATATTGAGCATTAACTGTGTATCAAATATTTCTAATATCATGAAAACACTACAATCCAGTATAATAAAGACACTGAGTCCATGATACCAATATTGCATATACAGTGGTAACTAAACTAGATAATATTCCTTTTTCTATTGTAGAGTTCTTTCTTCTAAAGAAATGTATATAAAAGCATTTCTTGTGTCAATATTGAAATTGGTTTGCTGGAAAATTAATTTAAAACACAATTCCCCTGTCACACTTTGGGGTTTCTATGTGGTATTTTAACATTTTAGAAATAATAGCTAAGCCAACCTAAAAATACACCCTAAGCATCTTAGAAAAATAGGAGTACCTTGGGATAATGCTGTCAGAAAAAGGAAAATTGGATGGTCATGACAGGAAGGCCATGGGCTGAATGGCATACCTGTTTCTGTTCAGGGCTGACTTGGAGGTCAAACAACAACAGCATGACATTATATCCTTAAAATCTGTGTCAAAGCTGAAGTGTGTGTGTGTGAGAGAGAGCACACACATGCGTGCATGCAAGAGAGAGAGAGAAAGAGAGAGAGTTGGATGAGTTATTAGAGTAACAGCTAAGTAATTGAATAGTCATCATTTTGTATCTCATCACTGGTGCTGCACCATATCTATAACTAAAATGCTTCATATTTTCTGGCACAGTCAACCCAATTGTGACACAGGATGTGCATGTTATTACTTTTAACAGTGGAAGTATAATATAGTTAATAAGTGTATATTTTGACTCACATTGCTGAATTCAAATCTACAATGTGTATAGCTTTGATGTCAGTAGGGAAAATGACCTATTCATAAATGTCAAGCGATTGACTGTTTTAACTCTTGCATGGAATAAATATTGATTGATTGATATGTAAATATGAGAGCATATGTGTGATTATATTGATTAAATGCTGTTGAAATATATCAATTAGAAACACTTTCCAGTACCAGTTAATGAAAGAATTAGTTTGAAAATCTCATCAGGAAAGGACATATAACTGTGTAATATAAATATAAGCTCAGATTGTTATAATTGCATTCTTACTCAGAAAATGTCAGCATTGCTACCACCACTCCAAATCTACTCTTACTTCTGTCCTTTTTCTATGCTTGTGAAAGGCAAATATCAGTAATAATTTGCCTGGAGAGAGATTCTTTGGGTTGTTTATGTTGGTTTACTTACAATTAGAAAATAAGTTGGAGCACGAGCCTGAGTAAGGATAAAACTGGAGTCTAGTTATGGCAGAGACAAATATAATTAATAAACAAACTATTGTCATTATTGTGGTTAGCATTGCTACTATAATTGCTTCTTTGCTTCCTCCTCATCATCAATGTTAAGAACATTTTTTCGTTCTTTGTTTTCAATATCCTTAGAATTTTGGGATATTGTCACATGATACTGTGTTTCTATTTTGTTGTATGATTTGTACCAAGTGTTTTGATATTATGATAAGTTTTTGGAGAATGTACTCTCAAGGAAAGCATGGATGCTATAACTTATTATTTATGTCACTCTCCTATGAAGTGTGGCAGCTTTATCTTTTATCTTTTTAGAAGTCATTGAAATAACAAGCTGGCAGAACTGTTAGCACATCAGGCAAAATGCTTAGTGGCATTTTGTTGTCTTCGCATTCTGAGTTCAAATTCTGCTGAGGTTGACCTTGCCTTTCATCCTTTCAGGGTCGATAAAATAAGTACCAGTTGAGCACTGGAGTCGATGTAATCAACTTTCCCCTTCCCCCTAAATTGCTGGCCTTGTGCCAGAATTTGAAACCAATATTCTAACAACAATATTCCTCAACAGTAGTCATACCTTTATGCTTCCTATGAAAAAGCCCTTATGCTCAAGAAAGATATTGTTCTTTAAGGTTGTTGTGTTTAACCCCAGGTGTAACTGGGCAGACCTATTTATAATCAAAAGTGTTCTATCCATGAATATCCTGTCCTTTCTTTTTAAGATTGCAGGATGTGATTTAAGGGACTTTTGGCTGCTAGCTCTAGCAAGTTGGACTTCTTCATTGGCTCTTTACTCTGTAAGGTTTAATGCCCAGAATCTTTTCTGTTTGGCTTTCACTTTTCAATTCCTTCAATTTTGTTCCAATTAATTTCAAATTTGGTGTATTGCTGTAGTTTTGTATGCTAATTATGGAAATGAATTCCTTTATGTCATAAATTAATAAATAAAAAATTAATGCTTTTAAAGTTGGAAAATTTCGGGTAATTTTAGCCAATTGGAAGCCACAGACATATAGGTGCCTGTTTCTGTAGTAACAAACCAAGCTATTGTGTAGTTGCTTACCTGTATGTTGCTGTCCTGTCTACCATTCTATGGTTGTCTCATATCTGCAAGTTTGTGTGGTGCAGGAGATATGAAAATTGTTATTTCTTTGACAAACTCTTGGAGTGCATCGCAAACTTTTGTTTTTGATTTTTCACTGCAAAATATGTATTGTTTACATGAATTACAGTTTGCTTTTTGTAATTTAACATTGTTTCAGTTTAATTTTTTTCTTCTTTTTTTTTGGTAATTTTTCACATTACATGCCTATTCCAACATTTCACATGACTTTATTCATTAAAGCTTATCAAAAAAAAAAAAAAATTTCTGTCAAATGTTTTGTCATCGTAATATTGTCATCATGCACAAAATGCCAGCTTCCAAATCTTGTTTTTTGATTGGGTAAAAATGATCAAACTTTAAACCTCTGTAACATTTTTCTAAAAATTTTCTGGAACAAGTGAATAACAACATCATATTCAGCATGAAAATTTACATCAATATACCAGATTTGAAAATTTTCACTTAATTTCAAAATTTCAAAAAATGAAGCCAAACAGAAAAGATCCTTCCTCTCTGTAAGTGAGTTATTAATACTGTTTTCTGATGAATAAGCCACATCCAGAGTTCACCTTAAGAAAAACAACATACTTCAAACTAGCTACTTTATGAAACTAGTCTTGATGCTTCTTAAGAGAAAAGGCAAAATAAATTCTGACAGGAAATGGTTGTCTCTTGAATTGAAAAAGAGGGTTTACTGAAGTCTATGGCATACATGATTGCAGGTTGTTGTTATTGCTGCTGTTGATTTCATACAGTGATTTTCTGCTGAGTGTATTGCCCTTATTTCCAATAATATTTGGCAAGCAGTGCTTTCAGGAAGTTATACTTCTTTTTAGGTTTGGCCTTGTGTGGATGAGTAGAAAACAAGAAAATGACCACAGACTCTATAAAGATAGTTGTTTAAAAAAGAGAAAATTAGTAAATTGAGACAAATTAATATATTGAGAAATTATGAATTGAGATTTTTAAGACAAATTAAAAAGCTTAAAAGTTATAATTTTAATAGAAATAGTCTATAGTAGTTATAATTCAAATGTAGTACAGTGAATAAAATGATTAAAACAGAGAACTTATACTGACTTTGAATGTATTTTAACGAGAGGAATAATGTGTAAACTGAATTACAGATGCAAAACAATATCAATATTAAGAACAAATAGAAGTGTATAAATGCTGTTTACACATGCAATGCCAAGCAAACTAATATTACAAAATTTCTTATAGTAAAACTGTGTAGAAATTTTGTTTCACTGAATAATTCAAACTATATTATAAATCTCAACTGCAAGTCTAAACTAGTGAACCCTATAACGCTGCAATTTTAAATGTGGCATTTTAAAATTAAGAATACCCAACAAAATGCAAGAATGAACATTTCGTATTATCTAATGTCAAAGTTATTCTCAGTGACAATGTTTTAGATATGAGGGAGCCTCTACACAGAAGCTTAACCTGCTACAAATAGACACCAAATTTTCTCAAACCACATCTAACTGTCTTAAAAAAGGAAGTATATATTGAACGTGCAGTTTTCTGCATACAAAAGACAAGATTGTTGCAGCTGACATGCCTTTGATCTTAGGACTGCTTGATCAGGTTTAGCCTGGGACTAAATAACATGTTTTAGCTTTGGGTGGGTGAGTGGTCAGTCTGTGAGCAGTAAAAGGTGGATTTTCACATGCATCTTATTTTATTTATAAAATTAATATTATTTTGAAAATCAAGTCTATAACCTGTTGTTGAGTCTTATTTTTAACCATTTCCATTCAGTTTAGTCATTAATGGCCTTGGGAAAGACACAGTTACCAAAATACTCATTTCTCTCATCCCATAAAAATGAGAACTCATTATTCTTGCATGTACCACCTTAGGATCTAAGTCTTTTAACCATAGGTAGGTTTGTTTGCTCAGGCCTGACCTGGAGTTAAAAAATATAAAAGAAAACTGAGTTGTAGATTGATTTTTCTAGGCTTTTAGCTTCTCTCTATATCACCTTTCTTTTACTACTTAATACTTTGAGAAAGGTTTGAATGTTACAACTACATTTTCTTGTCCATCTATCTGAAGCTTTTTAAACAGTAAAGAAGCTATTAAAGAAAATTATTGATTCTTTTTTTTTTCCTCTCTTGACTCCCTCCACACTACAACACTCTGCAAACTGATTAAAATCTGTGAAAAATACTTGAAACAGAACAATAAACATAAACAGAGTTGTTATGTATTCTGCTAACTGTCCCAATTGGTGGTAAGAAGTAATGTTGATGTGGAGTCAAGAGAAATCCAATAAGTAATTAAATTTCCACTAGTACAGATGTGAATAATTTCTTCCCCATTGGCAAAAAATTGTTTTCTTTGAGTTGATAATTGTTGATAAATAAATAAAAAAGACTGAAAATTTGTTTAAAAAAATTCTGCTTAAATATCTGTTTTGGTTTATTTTGATTGATTGATTATTGTTAAAATTAAATAGCATCATACGGTGGCAAGCTGGCAGAATCGTTAGCACACTGGGCAAAATGCTTAGTGGTATTTTGTCTGTCTTTATGTTCTGAGTTCAAATTCTACTGAGGTTGACTTTGCGTTTCATCTTTTCCAGAATTGAAAAAATAAGTACCAGTCGAGCACTTGGGTTGATGAATCAACTTACTCTGCCACTGAACTTGCTGGCCTTGTACCAAGATTTGAAACCAAAATTAAATGGTATTATAATAAAAATTCTAGTTTGCTAGTTGTAAGGCTCAGAGTTTCAAGTATTGCTACAGGCTGTTGCACAAAGTACATTACTGAGCAGCTTGTTGGTACCAATGTTGTTGGCAAGACAGATATACTACTAAGCATTTTGCCTGGCACACTAACAATTTTTCCAGCTCGTTGCCATAATAATAATAATAATGATAGTAATTATCCTTTCTACTAAAAGCACAAGGCCTGAAATTTTGGTGGGAGGAGACTAGTCGATTACATTGACCCCCAGTGTTTCACTGGTACTTAATTTATCAACTCCAAGTCAACCTTGGTGGAATTTGAATTCAGAATGTAAAGATGAACAAAATGCCACTAAGCATTTCCCCCAGCACGCTAACTATTTTGCCAGCTTGCTGCTTTAATAATATTTATAATAATGAAAATAATCCTTTCTTCTATAGGCACAAGGCCTGAAATTTGGTGGGTATAGTCGATTACATTGACCCCCATGTTTCACTGGTACTTAATTTATTGACCCCAAAAGGATGAAAGGCAAAGTCGATCCCAACAGAATTTGAATGCAGAATGTTAGCAACAAGGAGTGTTTAACATTGTAGATTTTTTAAAAGCACTTAAAAGTCAATGCATATTTGTAAATATTCATTAATTTACATGTTAGTGCTCTGATGTAGACAGCTGTCCTCACTGTTAAACAGTTCCTAGTTTTATTTAAAAAATTGCAGGATGTGCATATGTATTGTAGGAGTCACAGTGTGGTGTTAAAGCCTCAGTGGAGCAAGTCACCCTAAGTGTGTTAATTAGTTACCAGATGGTAATTCTTTCACTTAAGTTCCAAATAAACAGACTTATTTCTCTCAGTGAATTATATGATTTGATGTTTAAAATTGAAATCTTTTAAAAGATATTTGTTTTGTTTCTTGTTCAAACTTTGTTTTTCAGGACATAGTTGTACTTAGAAGACTATCAAACATCTGTCTCAAGATACACATATAAATACTCATACACCCACATATGTGCACATTTACTTTTATACATAATTTTACACTCCTGGATAAACATAAATGCATTCAAATCCATAACGGAGATTATATTTTTTAGCTGTATTTCTGTGAACATTAACAATAAAGACAGTAAAAGGGAAACAATTTAACCAGGTTAATCAAACTAAATAGAGGAGACTGAGAAACTACAGATGTTATCTAAATTCTATAGTTATTCACTGCTCCACTCACTATTGTTATGCCTGAATGTTTGTTTAACAACTAACTTTAAATCTAAACTACTTTATGTTTTAATCTGCTAACATTTCATAGGTTTATTTATTAGTTTGTTGTAGTTCTTTAGACCTAGGTCAGTCCTGGTCAAGCAAAATTATGATCAAAAGTATTTCAAATATGACCATCTCCCATTTTGGACATCAGGGACTTCATTGTCTAATGTGTACTTCTTTATTTAAAGGAATAACAATGAATAAAAATATAGTATATATATATTTTTATTTGTTGCAAAGAAAAGGAAAGTTAACACCTGGATTTTTCCTTTCTTCACTCTCTCTCTCTCTTCTCTATCTTGAAAAAGAGACTATGTCTGAATTATGCTGATAATTTTCCCTTTCTTCACAATAGATACAAATATCTTTACATTACATTTATTTCTATTCCATTTTATTCCTTTGGCATATTGCTGCTGGTGTAGAAGCTTTAATGGATTGTTTCAATTTGAGATTTTAACTTCTTTATTTAAGGTCATATAATGTGATTTGAGAAAGATTTGGATGCTATTTCTTGTAGGTTTAGCTAGTTTGGATTGCTTGTTTGTGAGTTTGTCATGTATGTTTGGATACTGATCATGATAGAAACCAAAGCATACTAGAAATCAGGGGTCACTTTGCTAAGCAAGATTTACACATACTATAACTGAATTGTCATGAGAGTTCCTGTTAAGACATTTGTTCATACAAATGCCATTTCTCTTCCAATACAGTAATAAAATAAAATATAGATGCTCCCTCAGTCTTGAAATGCATCTAAAAGAAGCCATAGTTAGGCTTCTTTAGAACAAGAAAATACTTAAGCCCTGATCATTTGCTGGCAGTGTACTAAGCTCAAGTGTGACTGACGGAGTGTTACTTATGTATCTAAGACTCTGTTGCTACTAACAGAAAAAACATCTGAGACCACATCCTATTAAAGGCCATCTGATTATCTGGCAGAGAGTCATTCACTAAAACACCACAACAACTAGCTTGAAGATGCTTGCTTTCTCTTTGCTTATTCTATGTAGAAGTGCCCCTCCAAGCTTGCAAGCTGTGGTATTGCTTTCAGCCAAGTCCACATGTCTCTTATTTTATCAGTGTTCCTTCTGTGTCTCATGTCCTCTGGTCCTACACTAATACTTTTCCTAATCATTCTATAATCTTTTGGAATTCCCTTCCTGCTCATTTTTCTCCCCACATGTTGACTGATACAGAAACAATGAAAAGCCTGTAATTGCCTATGATCAAACAGTCTATCGTAATCTAGCTGGATATTTTATTTCTGTTAAGAGATTCTACATCAAAGATGCAAAGCTGTTGTCTGAATGTTCATATATTCAACTTTGCTACAAATGTTGTTTTTATCTTAGTTTTGACTCATTATTCTGTTTGCTTCAGTCTCTCTGGTTCACAACATAGGAGTAGCTTCTCTAATTTCCAAAATTAGAGGTTGTTAGTCAGAAGGGCTCTCAATGTTTTCTGCATTAATATAAAATTAAATGAACAGTTTAATTTAACCAATAAAACAACTGAAGCAAGAAGGTTTTATGCACTAGGCTGATGGTGAAGCTTTAAGATAGACTATCATGATTTTAAATTATTGGTGCTTGTAATATGTTTTGAAAAGACTGCAATTTAGAAATACTTATTCAGTTTATTTTATAATGTGGTCTAATAAACTCATTCACAGTATATCAAAAGAAACAAAATACATAAATAAGACCAAAAAAAAAAAAAAAAAAAAGTGTAAGAATAAATGCTATTAATGAATTAGAGGGATCCACACAGTTGGTACATAACTTTGATTTCTTGGGTATAAAGATCTCTTTGGACAGAGTCTACCACAAGTAACATGTCCCAAAAAGCTGTTATTTATACTTCATCTAGATGAACTGAGGTAACAGAGATGTAAGTGTTCTGTTTAGAAACACTAAAAAAAAAAAAAACTTTCTATTTTCTTAAAAATATAACTTAGTTAAGGGAGGATGGTTGATGTTCAGTTTGCCCATTGAAAGGGAACTTAGAAGTGTGCCTGAAAGGAAGTCATGGTTGGGAAGTGAATTCCAGAGGATTGCAATAGTGAAAACATATTAAGTTAAATGTTTATTGCGTCTTCAATTTCAAACTGTATCCCTAAGTTTATACAACAACTTCAGGCTGTGACTGATGGACTGAGTGGAGAAGGTGTGCTGACAGCCAGTACTGAGAAAGAAAGGCTGTTGAGATAATGCCAGAAGCAGAGGGAGAAGCCAATGCATCTGTGAACTAGTTAGTTGAAGTCAATCAGTGAAGGTCCTTGAGAAGATATTTCAGGTCTGACAAGAGAAGGCACCATTTAGATGTAGAAGTATAAAGTTGAGTGAGGGATGGTATCATCTGCACAGGTGTGTCTGTTGTTAGGGGAGACAGCAAATAGGTTGTTAATGTGCAAGAAGGAAGAGTGTGGGAAACATTACAGAATATAAGTTTCACCCAGATAGAATGTGGGTTAGACAATACCCCATTGGTCCACACTAACAGGAAACTTCCAAGTCAAGAAATGAGAAATGCAATTGAGTTACTAGAAAAGCAATTGAATTAGTAGGTTGAGTTAGCTGAAAGCTTTGCTGATGTCAGGTACAACAATATTGTTTTTGTTGCAGTTCTCAAAAATGAAAGTCTAGTGGGGAGTGACAAAGGAAAGCAAGTTACCAGTAGGTTTGGTATAGAAAGGCTGATGAGGGAGAAAAGCAAAGGGATGAAGTGATTAACAGCTTTTACTATCACCATTGAAATATTTGAAATGTGTGTGCGATATATATATATATATATATATATATATATATATATATATATATATATATATATATATATATATATATATATATATATATATATATATATATATATATATATATATATATATATAGAGAGAGAGAGAGAGAGAGAGAGAGAGAGAGAGAGAGAGAGAGAGAAAGGTGAGTGAGAGTGAAAGAAGTTGGTTGGCTCAGTTAGAGACATTGTCTTTTTTCTGAATGGACACAGTTTGTAGCAGCAAAAATAGTAGGTAGTTTTATTGAATATTATAAAATGATTGACTGCCTACTGCCTTGTTGGATTGGAACATTTGGCAACTTTGCATATGTGGTGAGATTGAGGGCATGGAGAAGAGAGTTTAGGAGGACTTTTGTTGAGTGCATGCAGTGTGGATTTTAATGTGAAGTGGACAGCATTGTGGATCCTGTTTCAGTGATAGGACTGTTAGCAAAAGTATCTTGGTTGCAAACTGGTGAGTAGAAGGAATTTGAAAAGTTGGTAGTGACTTTGTTGGTATGGTACCAGAAGGTTGTCTGGCAACTTAAGAGATAAAAGAACTTGCAGATTGCATGGTGTATAAAGTTGCAATATTTTACAAGAATAAACTGGCTGTGATGTACTTGTGAGTAAAAGTTTCCTGGTGATTATGGGGAAAACTTCAGGTATGCTCTTTGCTCCCTGTGATCCAGATTTTAATCCACATGGTTTCTTTGCTTTAGCAGAATGAATATTACTGATATTAGTTTCTGAAATGTTCCTTGGGATATGAGTACTTTTGAATTGTGCCTATAAGTACTTTTGAATTATTTGAAACTAATGTAGTTTGATGATTTTATTCACTATTATGTTAGTAATTTTTGTTAAGTAAAACTATTAGTATGTTTAGAGCTAATTGTTCTCTAGTATTGATTATCTTCAGTATTCATTCAAAGAAAAATAATCCTTCAAGCTAAAAGCTTCAGTGTTATTAAATTAAAAAATATTTTGGCTTCCAAAAGTTCTTTTAAATCTTTAAATCTGGATTATCTTAGATTAAAAACTAAAATTAGCATCTTTGTGTTGAATTAAAATGGAGGAGTTAATTTTAGATAACTGAATGTCTAATCCAGTGAAACAAATCAATAGATTGACTTTGATATAGTGTGTAGGAAGACAGTAAGGCTTTATAGATCATTGTGACATTATAGATTTTCCTTTCACTGTTTGGAATAAATCTAGGTAAGAAAATGTTTTATTCACAGTTACAAGATAGTTGAAGGATGTTATTAAGGGTTTTAAGATAGTGGAATCAAATGGATGATACTGAGTCATCTATGATGATTTATGAGCATCTTTAATAAATTTCTGAGTTAAGGTCTCACTGAAAAGCTTGACATCCCTTTCATCTCCCTATAGTTAATTGTCAGAGATGAGTTGATCAAATAAAACTCTTTAGGAAAGAGAAAGAAAAAAAACAACAAACAAAAAACAACAACAAATAACACATTTTACCAAGATCAGAGATTTTATGGATTTTCCTCTTTATATGTATGTTAGTGTGTCTATATGCATAGTTCAACTAGTTAATTAATGGCACTGTTTCTTATTTCTTTACTGCCCACAAGGAACTACACACAGAGGGGACAAACAAGGACACATAAACGGATTAAGTCGATTATATCGACCCCAGTGCATAACTGGTACTTATTTAATCGACCCCAAAAGGATGAAAGGCAAAGTCGACCTCGGCGTAATTTGAACTCAGAACGTAGCAGCAGACGAAATACCACTAAGCATTTTGCCTGGTATGCTAACGTTTCTGCCAGCTCACTGCCTAATGGCACTATTTCAGTTATGTAATTAGTTTGACACAGATATTTATTATCTGCAACGTATTAACCATAAATGAGCCAATTTATACCATTAGTCTGATATACAGGATTCATGTTTTCAGTACTTTGTTTATCCCCACTTCACCATAATTAGTAAATGCTATAGTAGGAGTTTAGTAAAGACAGTTGAATCTGCTTTTGCTATCATTTTACTCATCAGCCTTTCTCTCTCAATGAAGCCCGTTGTAGGTAAAGTAAATTGTTAAAATTGTTATAAAGTTGCATTCATGAGCTAAACAACATCTCTGCTATCTGAACGGAGATTATGGTGCAGTTACTAGTTCTTGGTAAATTAAACAGAATTTATTTACATCATTAATGTAAATGAATGAATGATAAAGCATCTATGAAGAGGCACTGAAAAGTTCCTAGCTTTAAGATTATTGCAAATAGCCTGGTTCGAGGCCCAACCTACTGAGTTCTATTACAGGGCTTAGAAAAACTGAAGGACTGCTGCAATGAGAGGGGAATATGTTAAATAAAATCATAATTAACTAATCTTCCTGTATTTTCTTTTAGCCAAAGCCAGGAAGTTTTCAGTAGCTCCTCATATGTAATTGCTTGACCTGTTACAAATAATAACCAAATTTCTCTCAAAACACACTTTGCCACTTCAATAAAAATTAATTCAATGTGGTCTTGGATACATTGTATTTGTAAAAAAAACCCCAAAAAACCCCCCAAAACCTGGGATGTTAAAGGTTAGAACACCTTTAATATTAGGACTATTTGAAAGACAGTGAGCTGGTGGAATCGTTACCACAGAGGGCAAAATGCTTAGCTGCATTTCATTCGTCTTTACATTTTGAGTTCAAATTCTGCTGAGGTTGACCTTGCCTTTCATCCATTTCAGAGTCAATAAAATTAGTACCAGTTGAGCACTGGAGTCAATGTAATCGACTTATCCCCTCTCCCAAACTTGCTGATCTTGTACCAAAATTTGAAACCAATATTAGGTTTATTTGATGTGGACTGACTTTGGGTTAAATAGCAAAGACATTAAAACTAAATTCTTTTAATATTTTCTTTTAGTCTTTCTGGTTTATTAATTTTGATTCTTTATTTTTTTATGTCTTGACAAAGCATCAACTTTTTCTCATATTGGGAGTACATAAGCCCATCAAGTATTTAAATCCCTGTCTTAATAACACTCTATATTCATATACAATGTTATTAAGTGTTTTAACCTAGAGGGAATTTTTTGAGTGCTTTAACCTAGAAGGAATTTTTCAGATAGGGGATTTATTTACATGAATTATAAAGGTTTCTAATGTAGAACATGATCTAAAATTTTAGTGAAGGGTACAGCCAATTATATTGTTTCCAGCATTTGACTAGTTCTAACTGGTATTAGTATGTTATTATTTTATCAACTCTGGGAGGGTAGGAGACAAACTTGGTCAACAGGATTTGAACACAGAATGTATAGGATTGTGAGAAATACTACTGATTCTGCTATCCACCACTCTTATTAACATGCATTATAATAGCAACAGAATCATCAAGATATATATGTATCAGTGAATCTTGCACCACAACTGCTACTACCACTGCCGTCACTGTCACCACCACCACCACCACCACATGTCTGTTTTCCATATTGGCATGGGTTGGACAGTTTGACAGGAGGTGGTCAGCTGGAGAGCTGCACCAGGCTCCATTGTCTGTTCTGGCATGGTTTCTACTGCTGGATACCCTTTCTAACACCAACTGCTTTACAGCATATACTGGATGCTTTTTTATGTGGAGCCAGCACATTATAAAACAAAATATGTGTTAATCATCTGCAACTGATTGATCGCAGAACCTGTGGCACACTAGATAGAATACTTTGTAGTATTTAGCTGCATCCTTTTACTTTCTAAGCTTACATTTGGGTTCACTATATCATTCTGAGGTTGATAAAGTATGTACAGGAGATCATTGGATACTCTATAAGGTGTGGAGTATTCCAGCATGACAATAGTCCAGTAGTGAAACTAATAAAAGAATTAGAAAATATAGAGTCAATAAAACTGTTTCTAGAAAACATAAAATTAGGTGAGAAATGAAGAACAGATAATATGATAAAAAAAGTGGCAAAACTGGTTTTAACCACATCAAATACAACCATAGCAAGAAAATAAGGAAGTCTCTATAGGGATGGTTGGGTTGTTAGAAATAACAGTTAAATCTTTTGTAGATCACCCCCCACTGTCTTGACCCCTTTTTTTAACCAAATTTCTATTGAACTGTACTAATGAAGAACTTAGTAAATAATTTTGTCCTGATTATAGGTGCAGGCATGGCTGAGTGGTAGGGAGCTTGCTTCCTAACCATATAATTCCAGGTTCAGTCCCACTGTGTGGCACCCTGGGCAGGTGGATTTTGTGAGTGGATTTGGTAGGCAGAAACTGAGAAAAACCTGTCATATATATTTATATATATATATATATATATTTATGTGTGTGTGTCTTTGTCCCCCCACCATCACTTGACAACCAATGTCAGTGTATTTATGTCCCTGTAACTTAGCAGTTCAGCAAAAGAGATAAGTAAAATAAGTACTAGACTTACAGAGAATAAGTTCTGTGTTGATTTCTTTGACTAAATTCCTTTAAGGTGGTGCTCCAGCATGGCCACTGTTATGACTGAAACAAAATTATAGAAGAATAATTAATCTGGGGTTTGGAACATAAATTAACATGAAGTTTTGCTGGAAAGTTTTAATTTAAGTTACATTAAAACAAGATGTCTGTATCATATCCAGGGGTAGCCTTAGGCAGATTGGTATGAAAAGTGTTAAATAAAGAATACGTTCAATAATGTAGCCCTCAATCCTCCTCAAAGAGAACAGGATGGATGGTCATGGCTGAGATGCTTTTGATCATAGCTCTGTTTGATCAAGACTGACGTAATAACATGTAGTACCTTCTATCTTCCTTCATCTCACTGATGGGATTAGACATTGTTTCTAATAACACACTAATAAACATTGTTGTGTTATTTAAACATAGTTAATTATATTGACACTAAGTTTGCATTGTGTATTTACCATCTGAATGGGCTAGCTTCAGTGTAAATATCCTTGTCACCAGTTGTCTGTCTCCATCTTACAATATTCTTCACCTGTCTCCCCATACATTGTTAGCATTATATTCTGTTTGCATATGGCAGAGTAGGACTCTTATTTCCATTTATATGTGTATATAAGGGTAAGAGAGTTGTGTATATATGTTCTCCCACCACATGTGTGTGTAAATTTTATGAAATGAAACTCATACACAGAACAGCATGAAGATCAGTAAATATGTTTGGATATATGTAAATTGAATGTGTGTGTGTGTGTGTGTGTATGAATATACATATGTATATATGAGTGTATATATGTATGTGTGTGTGTGTGTGTGTGTGTGTATATATATATATATATATATATATATATATATATATATAAAATTGTGTGCATGTGTGTGTATTACATACATACATACATACATATATACATCTATATATATATATATATATATATATATATATATATATATACATATATATATATACATATATAATACACACACACACATGCACACAAATATACAGGTGTACAAGCAAAAGAACATTTGCTATTTCATGCAGAATATTTGTTTGTTAGTTAACCCTTGAAAACTACCATAGCTATATAATATAGATTATTAAATGCAAGGTAAAAAGTAATATTAAAAACCTGGACCTAAAGGCTTCTTGTAATCAAATTAATGGTCAGTTGTAACCATCCACAGATTAAGTACACACACACACACACACACACACATGTGATATGCCCAGTATGGAATGGAGAAGACCACAATTCAAATACTCAATAAAGACATACACTTGAATCCAAAGGCTATAATATGATACTTCCTTCAAAAGCACCCCACCCTTTCATCTCTAGCTATCATGTTGCTGAAATTTTTGTTTTTCTTTGTCTATTATCTGACCTCCATTTTGTCTATCTTAAAACCTGCATACATACATACATCTGTATACATACACACACACATAAGCAACACATACATCACCTGTGCATACACCTGTTTCCATAATAACTGCCAGCCTGTTACCCATTTATTTTCCGTTACCCAGTTATTTTCATTGTTTACTATGTTCTGCACCCATGTATTCCTGTATACGTATATAACTATGCCTAGAAAGAAAGTGTCAAATTTGTCTACAATGTCAAGGTCAGCCAAAAGAGTGTCTCTGTCCTGGGAAAGAGAGACAGCTGCAAAAAGGGAAGCATACCAAGAAACAAACAGACTGTGCCCTACAAAAGCCAGAGAATCTCAAAGTGATGAACAGAAGTATGCATGGCTGATAAGAAATAGGATATCCACTGCAGAATGAAGAGCAGTTGCAACAACCCAGAGAAGCAATTTCTATGAAGCAGCTTTCAATTATAGTCCAGCAGTTCACTACGCAGATGACACTACAGTTTCCATTGGTGCAATGACAACTGAGTGTATACATTGTAAAGCAAGGAGAGACACTGGCACTGTGCTGCAGTGGTGGAAAGGTTAAAATCCCTACAATCCCCCAACCTCCAGAGCTATTGAAGAAACTGTTGTCATCAACTGACCAAGATTCCAAGCACTTCCAAAACAAAATTAGACAATACACTGCTGCACTACAGATGACATCATTTGAAGCCACAAGCGATTTAACTGAGCCAGGATGCATGCAAACTATTAAGATCCAAGATCAGATTTATCATCGGATTGTCTCTCTACTACCTCTGTCAACTGAATCACCAAAATCAGCCTTTCATTGTTTATAATCTGTTTTTGGTTACGAAATAAGCTACACAAGACATGTTTTTGAATTACGTGTATTTACTTTATATACATATATGAGTTGAAAACTTTCTTTTAACATTTCACTTAATGTCTATATTCCATGCTGGTATGGGTTGGAGAGTTATTAATGTAGAAAGTTGGTATTTCAGCTACTAGCAGTTGAGACCTGCGTAATCTAGATGACATTTTAAAATTGCATTATTCTCTTTAACCTGGGTAACGCCAAATATTTCTGCTAGTATATATGTAAATATATGTATATGTTTGTGTGTCTGTGTTTGTCCCCCCACCATCGCTTGATAACCGATACTGGTGTGTTTAGATGCCCATAACTTAGCAGTTTGGCAAAAGAGACCAATGAAATAAGTACTGGGCTTACAAAAAATAATTTCTGAGGTCTATTTGTTTGACTAAAGGCAGTGCTCCAGCATGGTTGCAGTCAAATGACTGAAACAAATAAAAGAATATATATATATATATATATATATATATATATATATATATATATCTGTATAAATAAATAAATATATATATATATATATATATATATATATATATATATATATATATATATATATATATCTGTATATATAAATATATATATATATATATATATATATATATATCTGTATATATAAATATATATATATACATACATATATATATATCTGTATATATAAATATATATTTGTATATATGTACATATGTGTGTGTGTGTATGTGTATATATATATATATATATATATATATATTTATGTGGAGAATGGAGCAACAAATACAAGAAGAAGCAATTCTGTTGGGCTAGTTAGCCGTTGTTTTATTATGTGAAAGTGGATAGAGGTTTTTGTGCAGGTTGTGTTCATCATCATCATCATAATCGTTTAACGTCCGCCTTCCATGCTAACATGGGTTGGACGATTTGACTGAGGACTGGTGAAACCGGATGGCAACACCAGGCTCCAATCTAAATTTGGCAGAGTTTCTACAGCTGGATGCCCTTCCTAACGCCAACCACTCAGAGAGTGTAGTAGGTGCTTTTACGTGTCACCTGCATGAAGGCCAGTCAGGCGATACTGGCAACGGCCACGCTCGAAATGGTGTCTTTTATGTGCAACCCGCACAAGCCAGTCCAGGGGCACTGGCAACGATCTCACTCAAAAATCCTACGGAAGCCAGTCAGGCGGTACTGGCAACGGCCACGCTCAAAATGGTGCATCTTATGTGCCACCCGCACAAGAGCCAGTCCAGGGGCACTGGCAACGATCTTACTTGGCTTGCTGGGTCTTCTCACACACAACACATTTCCAAAGGTCTCGGTCAGTAGTCATCGCCTCGGTGAGGCCCAATGTATGAAGGTCTTGCCTCACCACCTCAGCCCAGGTCTTCCTGGGCCTACCTCTTCCACGGGTTCCCTCAACTGTTAGGGTGTGGCACTTTTTCAGGCAGCTATCCTCATCCATTCTCACCACATGTCCATACCAGCGCAATCGTCTCTCTTGCACACCACAACTGATGCTTCTAATGTTCAGCTTTTCTCTCAAGATACTTACACTCTGACGGGTATTCACATTGACATTACACATCCAACGGAGCATACTGGCTTCATTCCTTGTGAGCTTACGTATGTCCTCAGCAGTTACAGCCCATGTTTCACTGCCATGTAGCATGGCTGTTCGTACTCATGCGTCATACAGTTTGCCTTTTACTCTGAGTGAGAGTCCCTTTGTCGCCAGCAGGGGTAAGCTCTCTAAACTTTGCCCAGGCTATTCTTATTCTAGCAGCTACACTTTCAGCGCACCCACCCCTACTACTAACTCGGTCGCCCAGATAGCGGAAGCTATCGACTACCTCTAGTTTTTCACCCTGGAATGAGATAGAAGTTGTTTCCTGTTTGTTTACAGTTTTTATTGCACCTGAACATCTGCCACAAACAAAAACTAACTTCCTCGTTAACCTGCCTTTGATGTTGCTGCACCTCTTATGTGTTCATAGCTTGCACCGGGTACATCTTATAGAGTTACTACCTACTCCTTTTCTACATACTGAGCAGGGCCATCTACCTGAAGGGGTTTGTGTTTTATCTACCTTCCTACTTATTAGGATTTTGGTTTTAGCTAGGTTGACTCTAAGGCCCTTCAATTCTAGACCTTGCTTCCACACCTGAAACTTCTCCTATAGTTCTGATAGTGACTCCGCAATTAGGGCAAGGTCATCAGCATAGAGGAGCTCCCAGGGGCAACCTGTCTTGAACTCCTCTGTGATTGCCTGGAGGACTATGATAAATAGGAGGGGGCTGAGGACAGAACCTTGGTGGACCCCTACCTCTACCCGGAATTCATTGCTGTACTCATTTCCAACCCTCACCTTACTGGCAGCATCTCTGTACATGGCTCGCACAGCTCTCACTAACCATTCTTCTATCCCAAGTTTCCTCATTGACCACCAGATAAGGGATTGGGGGACCCTGTCAAAGGCTTTCTCCATGTCAACGAAAGCCAGGTACAGAGGTTTATCCTTGGCTAGGTATTTCTCCTGCAGCTGTCTTACTAGAAATAAGGCATCAGTAGTGCTTTTACCTGGCACGAACCCAAACTGCATCTCATCTAAATTGATTCGCTCCCTAATTAGTTGGGCTATGACCCTCTCTGTAACTTTCATAACCTGATCTAACAGCTTGATGCCTCTGTAATTATTTGTATCTAAAGCGTCACCTTTACCTTTGTAGCAGTTGACTACGATGCTGCTACACCAGTCATTGGGTATGACTCCTTCGTGTATCACCTGGTTCGTAATACGGGTGACTAGGCTATAGCCAACACTGCCAGATATTTTGAGCATCTCTGCAGTGATTCCTGATGGGCCGGGGGCTTTCCCGGTCTTCATACTCTTAATTGCTTTATCTACCCTGGTACTATCAACTCGGATAGCTGGTCCCTCTATTGGGTCGACATACGGCAGGCTCTCTTCCTCCCATTCATTCTCTTTATTAAGCAATCTATCGTAGTGGCATCTCCTGACCTCTTTCTTTGCATCCTCATTTAGTGCAAGCGTACCATCATCCATGCGAACACATTTCTCTCCTACGACATCACTATTCTCTCTTCTACACTGTCTTGCAACACGAAATACCTCGAGTCTTTGGTCCTCACGGCGCAGAACATTGGCAAATCTTTTCTTATCTGCTTCCCCTCTGGCTAAATAAACCTGTCGCCTAGCGTCCCTTCTGGCACATTGGTATAATTCCCTGCTACCACCGTTCTTCCAGTCCTTCCAAGCCTGTTTCTTTTGTCTAATAGCCCTGTCTACCTCCTTGTTCCACCACCACGTTACTCTGGGTCGAGAGGGGACCTTACACCAGCCACAGATCTGGTCGGTGGCTTTCAACAGGTTGTCCCGCAGAAATCTCCAATTGTCTTCCACGTTGTATGATGCTATATCCCCTTCTATTTCGTTAAATGCTTCAAGTAACTTGTCTCTAAGTCTCTGTCCATTTGCAGGGTCTTTAAGCTTCCACACCCTTCTCTTCCAAGCCGGTCTAATTCTGGGCTCCCATTTTGCCTTGATCCCAAAGTCGCTAACTACTAATCTATGTTGTGGGGTACATTCTTCACCAGGGTAGGTTTTGGCATTTATAAGCCGCCCTCTTTCCCTATTTCTGGCGAGGATGTAGTCGATTTGGCTAGAGTGTCTGCCGGAGCGGTAGGTGACTAGGTGACTGGCAGGTTTCCTGAAGTTGGTATTGCAGACCATAAGATCGGTTGCATCACAGAACTCCAGCAGTCTGGTTCCCTCCTCGTTGTGGGAACCGAAGCCATAGCCTCCATGTATGCCATGGAAGCCTTCAGCACAACATCCGACATGACCATTGAAGTCTCTAGCCACAAAGAGAAGGTCCCTGTCACTCGTCGACGAGGTAGTTTGCAAGAGGTGTCATAGAATTGGTCTTTCAGACCATCTGGTAGCCCCAGTTGAGGTGCATAGGCTGAGATGACAGTAGCTAATCTATGATGAAGCACTAGTCTAATCTTAAGTACTCTGTCACTTACTCTAATGACCTCGATTACCTTATCCACCCATTTCTCCGCTAGAAGTATTCCTACGCCCCCGACCCCGTCAGTGTTCCCTGCCCAGAAAATCTTGTACCTGTGTTCTTTGCCTGTGAGGAACCTCGCAGAACCTCCTCTCCATCTTACTTCCTGGATGCAGCACATATCTACGCGTCTCTGTTCAAGCATCTCAACAATTTCACCAGATCTACCTTTCAGCGTGCTGACGTTGAGAGTGCCAATCCTAACAGTATGGGTGTTGGGGGTGTGGGCCTGTAGCCTGGGAAGGGAAAAAGCAGTGTCGTGTACCTGAAAAGAAAACTTGCAATTGGAAGAATTCATAAGCAAAACAGTACCTACAACCTGCAAACATTACTCAAATTTTATGCGCTACCCAAAGGTAGGGGAGAGGATGGCCAAGGCCACTAGATGGGTTCCGGGAGACAGCCGAGGATGACAGGATGACAGAGGAATGAACTTCCGGTGGAGGGGGTGGGAGGGCGGGTGTACCATCAGCCAGGAGATAGGCCTCTTAATCGTAGATTTTACCATCAGCCAGGAGATAGGCCTCTTAATCGTAGATTTTACCATCAGCCAGGAGATAGGCCTCTTAATCGTAGATTTTACCATCAGCCAGGAGATAGGCCTCTTAATCGTAGATTTTACCATCAGCCAGGAGATAGGCCTCTTAATCGTAAATTTTACCATCAGCCAGGAGATAGGCCTCTTAATCGTAGATTTTAAATATTTGAGAGACAACAATGCATAAATCGTAATTTTTAAAAGAGCAATGAAACCTAGGTGAATAGAATATATAGGTAGCATGAATTTAGGAAGCTTAGAAAATGAATAAGTATGAATTTAAGACAAAAACTGAATTCAATTGAATTTCATGGAGAGAAACAAGATAAATAATAGAGGGCAGACTAGAGCGCAAAAGGTATGAGATGTTGAGGCCGTAAATAAATAAAAATCTCTATCTTATCTGCATCTTGGAGACTTCGTCGTAGTATGTCAGCGGAGAAGAGATTGAGATAATTTAGAATGGATTTCTTATTTATATATACCCAAAACCTGAAAACCTTAAGGAAAAAACTACGATAGAGAGAGAGAGAGAGACTGATTTAGAGAGGAATGGGGGGTAGACGGAGGCATGGCGGGAGAAAGATCATCATCATCATCATCATATATATATATAAAGAGAGAGAGAGGGGGGACCAGTCAAGCAGCACATCACGCTGTAATTCTTGGGCTGAGAAATCAACACTTAAAAGCCATAATTTTAAAGGAGCGATAAGAATTTTTGAATAAAGGAAAATGGGTAGGTACCATCAGCCAGGAGATAGGCCTCTTAATCGTAGATTTTACCATCAGCCAGGAGATAGGCCTCTTAATCGTAGATTTTAAATATTTGAGCGACAACAATGCATAAATCGTAATTTTTAAAAGAGCAATGAAACCTAGGTGAATAGAATATATAAGTAGCATGAATTTAGGAAGCTTAGAAAATGAAAAATAAAAAATAAAAATTGGTGAAAATGCAGAGTAACATTAAAAGAATTGTAATCTTTTTACGCAAATTAAAGAAACAAAAAAAAAAAAAACTAGTGTAATATTTCATTTAGATATATGAAATCTTTTTAACTGACATAACTGGTTTTGTCCATTCTCGCTAGATTTATGAAATGGGAATGAGAAACTAGAGAGGCGTGCCAGTTTTTTGTGGTCATTTATATGAATTTAGAAAAAAGACTCATAGTTCCTCAAAGGAAGGCTGTATTTGAAAATAAGTTGGTACAAATAGTCTTGAGAATTCTTTTATTGCAACTTTTCAATGAATTCACTTCACTATTAGCATTAATGGCTGTTTTAATATGTTGTTGGAATAATTGACATGCCCAAATCAGATGATATTTATCAATTTTGGACATAGTTCTGGTTTTGGCATACTTCAGAGGTTGTATAGATTTATGAGGGTGCTGATTGACCTTTCTCTTGAGTATGCCCCATATGTAATAGTCTGCTGGATTGAGGTCTGGAAGAACATGATCATAGAGGTTGGTATGCATCCATGCTTGGGTTGTACTAGCTTTATAAGATGGCACAGTGTGTTGTTGGAAGACGTATGGTCTTCCATTGTGCACTCTGTCTATTTAGGGCCTCATAACTTTCTCTGACATCTTTGTGTAGTCAGTGGCACTGACTCTTAAGCCCTGTGAAAAAAGTGAGATAGTATAACTTTTCCCTCATTGCTGATGGCTCTCAGAACCATCATAGTTGCTGGGAACTTGGTACGTATGACTATTGGAACTCTATTTGGGTTTCTGTATAACCATCTGTCAATTCTTCAGTCCTGATTGAAGTTTTTCTCATTGGAGAAAAACCAAAGCATTCGAGCCTCTTGGTGTTTTAACTTGTTTAGCAAGCACTTTGCACAGAGTGAATGATTCTCTCTTGTTACATCCAACAGAAACTGACCGCTCCACATAACATGATTTGTATCGGATGTCCTTATGCACAACTTTTCTGATATTGTACTCTGAAACCTTGAGGTCCTTTGCAATGGATCTTTCCAGAGTTTTTATCAATTATTTCTTGGACTTTTTATACAAAGTTATGTGTTATGATAGTATTAGGATCCTGTGCAAGTGTTTTGCGTTTAGCTGCTGAGGTTGGATTGCTGTCAGCATCTTTCAGCTCCTTTTTGACTTTGACAATGAAAGACCGGGCAGCTTTCACAAAGCGAGTTATCTTTGTATAACTATGCTGCGTTTTACAGGTAATGATTACAGTGGGCTTTTTATTTACTGAGTCAACCCGATGCCTGACATAATTTATCTGAAATGTAAAGTAAAAAAAAAATAATTTAGAAGAAAGTTAGAGCTCTTGAAAGAGGTGTCCTCAAAAAACTGATGCACTCTGTATTTACAATAGTTGGAATATAT